>NC_057885.1:14049864-14349864 GCF_019740435.1 Gambusia affinis | reverse complement strand
TGTCTTTCTTGAAGGGTTAATCCCGTTCTCTGAATCCAATGCTAGTTCAGCAGGAAAACATGGGCAGATCATACCAGTTTGGATGAATTTCAATGTCCAGCAGAGGGCGTAGCTCCTGCTAGACGATAGTTACAGGGCTCCTGGGTTACGGCTCGCCATCTTGTTTCTCGCTAGCGGAATCCAACTCATCAATCGACTCCGAATTTCCCGGTCCAATTTTCAGCAGAACCTTAAAAAGGCCTGGTTTAATAACCAACAAAGCATAACAAAAGTTTGTTTAACTTTGCTTCATACTGAATAAAATAGCATACTCACGATTTGGCGGTTGAACATCGTGTGTGTGTGGGAACATGCTTCCCACACCAGCTCATCCGTTACTTCCACGGTTTTTGAACATAAAACAACATAAATGCGCTACTTTAGCTTTCTGTTAGAATGAAATAAAATTATCTTACAAATAACATCCATTACAGAAAATAAAATACACTTTTTTTTAACTCACCAAGTCCAGTTCTGTACATATATTTCGAACGCAGTCGGTAAAAAATACGCGGAAAGCTCCTCCGACGAAAATGGAAAAGGTTTCCAGTCAACAGGTAGAGTTTTTAATTGTCTATTTTCTCTTATTTCTCTCTCTTAGCTTCTTCTTCTCTCTGCTTCTCTCTCTCTCTGCTTCTTCTTCGCTCTTTCTGCTTCTTCTTCGAGCGCCAGAGAACGTAGCAACCCGGTTGGCTGGAGCAAGTCACATGGGCTACACATCAATGTGACCCTTCAGAATAAGAGATTTTACTCCACATTGACCGTTTTAGCTGCTGACAAAATAAAACTCTACGGATTCTTAACCAAATAAAACATCATAACATGAAATAAAGCATTCTTAATGTTTTTAATTCTTACTTTTTATATTAATTAGATAATTAATTAATTATCTTAACACCTATTTATTCTCTATTTATTTATTTATTTATTTCCTATTTATGCATTTTATAGCTATTTTTTATGAAAAGGCTTACATATAGTGAGGGGTATTTTAACCTGGGTTACACCCTCCCCACTAAAATCTATGCAAGTCCCTTTGCATAATACCCGAGTTAAACTAACCGGATCTCAGGGATTTCGATAGAACCTGTGACAGCTTCACTCAGACTTTGGAACAGAGATTGAACTACACTGACAAGAGGGTTCCCTAATGTAGGATAAGTCAAAATCTTTGGCTTGGTTCTCTGTCGAGAAGGTCTTTTGTCAGCTTGTTCTGTCACAAGGTCACATCCCTTGTCATCATCGATCAGAGGTTCGGTCTCATTCACTTCAGTCTGAGTCATTTCCACATCATTGGCTTGGCCAAGATCTGAGGCATTGTCCATCTCATCAAGGTGAGTTTCTGGTTCTCTGACTATTTTAGGTTCAGACACACTCTGTGTTTCCACTGAGTTGTCCTTTTCAGGTAAGTTGTCCATTTTCTTTATGTCGTTTTCTGCAGGAACATTATCAGGCACTGTGTTATGTTCTGTGACATCAGTATTGTTCAATTTAGGCTGTTCAACAACAGGCTTCTGAAACGTTTTGGAAGGAAAAACTACATCATATTCCTCAACCACCCTAGAAATTTCTTGAAGAGGGCCTGGGGTGTTATATAAAGGATAGTTGTCTTCCTCCTCCGAGTTGTACTCAAGTTCAGGTTCGTCATTATCGGTAACATGGTGTTGGCGTGTGTTTGGCCGTCTGGGTTTGTCTTGGACTACAGCAGGATTTTCAGGAATAGCTGGCAAGAACCCACAAGGTAACAAAAGGTCTCTGTGGAGAGTTCTGGTGGGACCATCTTGGTTCTCAGGTTTAACTGTATACACTGGTAAGTTGTCTTTTTGACTTACAACCACATGGACAACAGATTCCCACCTGTCTGATAACTTGTGTTTACCCCTAATCCTAACATTCCTTACCAACACGATCACCAACATCCAAGACAGATTCGGTTACATGTTGGTCATATCTGATTTTATTCCGTTCAGCCACTTTAGCAGCATTTTTACTAGCCAGTTGGTAACTCTCGAAGGTGAGATTTGAGGGCTTGGACATACTCAAGTAGTGGGACTGTTGCTGGCGATTGCTCAGAGTGACATTAAAAGCAAGGTCTATAGGTAGTCTAGGCTGCCTACCAAACATTAACTCATATGGTGTAAACCCAGTACTTTCATGTTTGGTACAGTTGTACGCGTGTACAAGGGGCTTCACAAAATCACGCCAATGTTTTTTGTTCTCGTCAGTGAGTGTACCCAGCATGTTTAATAGGGTTCTATTAAACCTCTCTACTGGGTTTCCCCTGGGGTGGTAGGGTGATGTTCTAACTTTCTGTATTCCAGCTAGGTTACACAGCTCTTTGATAGTTTTTGATTCAAAGTCTGCGCCTTGATCGCTGTGCAACTTTTCTGGGAAACCATAGTGGATGATAAAGTTTTCCCACAGGGCTTTGGCTACACTACGAGCCTTTTGGTTCGGTGTGGGAATCGCTACAGCATACTTTGTAAAGAAATCAGTGATGACAAGGACATCTTTAGTATTACTGCAATCTGGTTCAATCGTCAAAAAGTCAATGCACAGTAACTCAAGAGGTCGAGTTACTTGAATGTTCACTAGAGGTGCTGCCTTCTCTGGCAGGGTCTTTCTGCAAACACACCGACTACAGGTTTTGATTTTTTGTTCAATATCTAAAGCCATCTTTGGCCAGAAAAATCTGGTTCGGATCAAGTCAAGGGTTCTGTCAAAGCCAAGATGACCCATGTCATCATGGAGGCTTTTCAACACCATAGGTCTCAGGCTTTCAGGGAGAATAATTTGATACTGGAATTCTTCACCTACTTGCCTTTTTCTGTACAAAATCCCATTCTGCAGCTCAAGTTTGTTCAGCTCACGCAAAAGGATAGAAAGGTGTGGGATTTCTTTTCGCACCACAGGAGAAGGTGTTTCACCTGTTTCCAGCTGGTGTATAATTTCGATAGCAGGATCGCTTCTTTGACTTTGACTCAATTCTTCTTCTGACATGCTTGGGATGACAGGAAAAGCGCTGCACTGATCAAAACTGTCAGGAACCGCACTGGCGGTCATAGACAGAGATGTTACAAGGGGGCAGGTAACATCATAATGATCTGCATTGAATGACTGAAACACTAGGTGTTTATCACAGATCGCATTTACAGCATGAGAAGGAACATGAATGAAAGGATCTGTGCCAGGTAAGTGATGTTGTACAAATTGGCGGATTCGCTCTTGTTCTTTCTGGGAGACGAGATCGTTTATTGGTTCAGGATGTGGACGGCGAGACAACCCGTCTGCATCCATATTCTGTTTTCCAGCTCTGTACCGAAGCTGGAACTCAAATGACGATAAAGCGGACAACCAGCGGTAACTTGTTGCATCTAACTTAGCAGTGGTCAAAATATAAGTTAGAGGATTACTGTCAGTTATCACTGTGAAAGGACTCCCATACAAGTAGTCACAAAACTTTTCCGTTACCGCCCACTTGAGGGCAAGAAACTCAAGTTTGTGAGCGGGGTACCGGCTTTCGCTTCTTGATAATCCTCTGCTCGCGTATGCGATAACGCGCATCTCTCCCTCTTGCTCCTGATACAGAGCTGCCCCTAGCCCGGTTGTACTAGCATCTGTATGTAATACATACGACAACTTGGGATCAGCAAAACCCAACACTGGGGCAGTAGTCAGTTTGTGTATTATTGCTTCAAATGCTCGTTGACATCTCTCTGTCCATCTCTCCCCAAAAGGAGCTTTTGGCTGAAAATACTGGTCACTGTTTAGCTTAAAGCTACTTTTCTTATGAGGGGATATCCTGCAGTTAAGTTAGTAAGGGGTTTGGCGATTTTAGAAAAATCCTTAATAAACCGCCTATAATACCCATAAAACCCAAAAAGGAGCGGAGTTCTTTTAGGTTTGTAGGACTTGGCCAAGTTGTTAAGGCAGCAACTTTTTCGGGGTCTGTTTCAACGCCGCGCTGAGAGACTATGTGCCCCAAATACCTTACGGATGTCTGAAAAAACTTACACTTCTCAAGTGATAGTTTTAGACCATATTCTTGGAGACGACTAAGCACATGGAGAAGTCGTGTTTCATGTTGTTCGAGGGTTTCAGAAAAAACTATAAGGTCGTCCAAAAAGACCAAGACTTCCTTAAGGTTTATGTCACCCATACACACAGGTGTAGCATAAAAACCCTGCGAGGAAGAACAAGCCAGGGGAACGCTGGTTTAAAAGCAGAACATGACAGCTGCAGCTTGGGAGCACTTTGAATTCAAACTGAATGACTGTGGTGAACCATTTAACCTGTGTGTCATGATATGTTGCATTTGTTATGAAGCAGCGGGAACTACACTGCAATACAACGAACGTGGAGCTGCAACAAAAGCATAATCATCCCTCATCTAAAAAATAAACCAACGGGCTGTCTCCACCGTACTGGAAGTCGATAATGAATTTCTTTTAATTGACAACTAAGATACAAAAAAGCTATTGCAAAACAGTGCACACTAAGTTTGCTTAATTGCTAGAGATTCTGCCCTATAATTTTATTAAATTGCAACCTTTTCGATAAACACTTCAAACTTTTGACATCCACTACACAGCTGTAAATTTGCACTTTTTTTTTCTTTTTTTTTTAATAAAAGTCCTACCCGACAGTAGTGTCTGTTTTTCCTTGTCTGAGTCTAATGATAATTATATTTTGACGCGTATCTTTGTTTTCAGAGACTCCATAATCCATTTTATTGTTTTTGATGTTTATTTATTTCAAATATTTCAAATGTTTTGCACTTCCAGTGTTCAATTTTCTTTAGAAATGTGTTTATTAATCCTTGAGAGGGTGTGCCTGCATTAATACGCCGTTAACATTATTAATGGGCGACCAGAGTTTACTTTTTTGGGAAAGTGAACTAAGCTTGAGTGGTGTGAATGCACCCTTAGACTTCGCTCCAGCTTTTGAATACAATATGTTGAGTTCAGTTTCAACTCATTAGCTGTTACAGTTCATTGAGTAACTGTCATGCTGCCATTGTCAAAATTCCAGGATGACTAAATGTATATACACACCATCCAACCCATATTGCACATATATAAAGGTACTTAAAATACATAGGAAGGTGATAAACCTTATCACTGCCCTGCCAATATGTACACCATAATCCACTGTCAAAGCTTCTAAATTAATTCAAGTCCATGGCAAAGACCACCCATAAAAGTAGAGCATATCATGAGGATGTACTTCCTTTGACCTGAAATACTCTCCCGCTGAATAAATCATGACAAAGTGCACCAGCTCCACACTATTTTTTTTTTTTCTTTTTATCTTTTATCCTGCCAATCCCCAGAATATGCCCTTGAGAAACTACAGAAAATAAGAGAGAGGGGAAAAATACTGGATACTACACCGCAGGAGGTAGTGTGGAAACATTGTTTCCATGGTAATGACAAGCAACAGTAAGCCTGCTATCAGTTCTGAGGTATTGACTCTCGTTCATCTGTGATAGTTAACCTTCACAGACGAATAGCCAGCCATGCAAGCGCTGGAATTGATAAAGGCGACATATTCCCTACATTACAATTGATGTCATTATCATGTAAAAGCTGGCAGGATACTCTGCTTGGCCTATCAGATTGCTCAGGTCGGCCATTAACTTATAATTTTTTTGGAGATGAAGGAGATGGGTCTGTATGGTGACTAGCAAAGTGCCAAAACAGAAGGCTTGTGGTAGAATATTTGCAGTGTAGTGTTAAAAGTAAATGCAACATCTCTTGCTTCTTTGAGGCCAGGTTGTATGGATGAGGTCCTAAACATAGCAGTTACATAGTATGTTTTTTTTTCCCCCTCTATAAAACTTGAATTGGAAAATATATAGGAACCCTACAAGCCATAAACTTGTGATCTGGATGAGCTAAGCATTTTTTTCTTATTTGTTCCAAGGCGTGACATAAGGGGTATTGATGAAAAGCCATCATCATATGTGCAAAGTCTCCAACAACGACATTGGTTTTTTAGAACTGCATGTTTGTAATGTAGTGTGTGCTTTGTCGTAATCTGATGGCTATATCGGGCTAGGTTTTAATTGATTATGGGGTTGTGATCACAGACATTCAACAAATGTCAGCGCAGTTCCAGAAACACATATTGAGTACAAAATACTTGCTAGAAAAGTTTGAAAGGTTTTTGCTTTTACCCTGACTTCTCACAGGCTTGTCAGCATCCTTATTCTGTTCAGCACTTGTAAGACAGGGGACTCTACAGTAGAGCTTTGAAAGTTTAATTTTAAAAAAGAGTTCACAAACACAGAATTCAATTTCAGCTTTACCTCAATGGGAGCATGGCATAACCAGTACCAAGAACACAACTCATTCAGGCATCTCTGCAGTGCTCGACTATGCCACCTCCTTCAATAGATTTGATTACTTCTTGGTTTACATTTCCCTCACCCTGACTCGCTTCCTTGGCCATCAAGCCGCACAGAGAACAGATGACTTAAACAGAAAGCTGAATACACAGAGCCTTGCTGATGGAAGCCCAGGTATTATCCTCACATAATGTTCCCCTTTCAGTCTTTCCGATGGACGACGTGGACCAAGGCCAAAATAATTAGACCCACACAGTCTAAACTCATTGTGCACACAGTGGATCGTAGAAGCTCTTACTTTAGGTTTTTTGTTTATGTCTCGGTTCCTGTGGCTTTCAGAAAGAGAAGCATGTTTGTTCAGAGATAAGCCAAGGTTGTTGTGCCGTCCATCCACCTTATCTCTGATTCATAAGCCAGATGGGATTCTCTTATTCCTCTGTTTTCTCTTCCTGTTTCTTCTTTGCCTTTTGATTTCAGTTATCTTCCTTGTTTTCTTCTTCACTTTTTAAATTTGCATTGCAGTTTTCTGCAGAACTGTGTTTTCATTTGAGTTTTGTTTTTGCCTTTTTCGATCTAAATTTAATTTAGCCACCAATGTTTTTCTGTATAAAATTATAATGCTTTGCATAAGTAATCACAAAGAGTGGTGCATAGCATGTTTTAAAGTTATCCTATCTGAAACAGAAGCTTATTTGGCTGGTGTTAGCAGCTAAATAACCTCATCATCTTATCATTGAGTTTTATAAGAGTCTGCTAATGACCCATACATTCTACAGAGTGTTAAATCAGGGAAGCATTCCAAATATGCCAAACACTGGCCTAAAAGAACTGACTTTGGACACTATTTAAAAAAAAAAAAAAAAACTCTAGTGGCCTTAATTTGAAAGTGCTCCGAAAGGAAAGTAGTTGAAGAGAGAGAGGGAAGACATGCGGCAAAGGTCACCAGGACGATGGCCGTGTCAAGGACTAAGGCCCCCTACTGTGGGTTGTGCTTAACCCCTGCACCACCACAGCATCCCTGACTTTGGACACTTATAACTTAAACTAACAAGCCATTCAAGGAGAGAATTAATCACTGAAGGATGCGAGGTGAAAATGTGAGTTCTGAGAAACTCTGGTTGGTCCTGTTAGTTCTCAGTCTCAGATCCAACACTTTTTGTGTTTGCCCAGAGAGGTTACTCTGAGGCATTGATGTTTCTTTGGCGCGGTTTTTGGTAGTGTTGCTCATTGGAAATTCAGAAGAGAGTTGGTTATGGCGCAAAAAGCATATTCTTGTTAAAATATAAGGGTTTTCTTTCTTATATGTAGGTTCATAATGGGATTTGGTGTCCAGTAAGGACAGATTATCCTATATTTTCAAACTCCATTGTTTTTAAAGAAGACACAGTTCCAAATCAAGATCAGCCTAGATAAGATTTATGTGGTGATCTATTATGAAATGAACGCATTATGAATGCATTCATTTCAAAAGCTTACTTAGTTCTGACCTGTAAGAAAAAGTCATCACTTTAAAAAAAACAATTCTTGATATGTACTGATCTTTTCTATGACATTTGAGTCAGCAGTTTTGTATAATAGCTTCTGAGTCATGTCTGCTTCATGGTTTTAAATAACTCTGGCACACAGTCTATGTAATAAAATGTTTTTTTTTTTTTCAGTTCACTCTAATCTTGTGAAGAAATCAGTGCAAAATGTGTGTTTAGGTGTTGAAAAAGGCTACTTTGTGAGGCCCCATGATGCTACAAATACACTGAGGTTTTGTGGTTGTTTTGAGATGAGATATGAAAGTTGAAGAGGTATAAACACTTTTTCAAGGCAGTGTAGCAATCTAGCTTTAATTGAAATGCAGTTCTATATGCTAAGTGAGAAAGATTAGTATACATCCAAGGCTAATTGGCACAGCAGTAACCGATTAAACAACATACTGTTTGAACGTAAAGCTCACTCATCAACCCCTTTGTAGCCGGGGACATGTGGATAAATTGCATCACAGTTGGGGGTCCAAACCCAACTTTATAAAGGACAACTCTGCTTAGTAATTAGTGTTACCTCTGTGAATAAGCTTTGCTATTGCATCTGTGGAGGCGGCGTTCATCCACTGAGCATCACTCTGCACAAGGTGTAGTTTATTCATAGCTCTGAATCAAACCCCTGCCTAATTGGATGTTTGAATGTGCCCATTCATCCACAGAGGGGCATCTAATTAAGGTCCTTTGACATTAGACACAGCTTTCTGAGTTTTGGCAGGGGTCTCAATTTCAGCCAGACTTCCTATAGTCAAGCTTAATTGACTATTATGATAAGAGTTGAGTGTGTTTCTCAGCAGTGTAAACACATGCCACCAGTTAAGTATTCTTGCTTTTTACTGTTGTTGATTTTGCACAGATTGGGTGAATTTTAATGCATAGGTGAGTGTGTATTTCAGCTCAGGCATGTTTGATGAGCAACCCTTCACAAGATGTGACAGTAGGCCTGAATACAAATGATTTATGGCATGATGTGCCAGAATTGACAAAAATAAACATGTAAACTGATTTATAGTTCTGTTTTCAGACATTGTCCTCATTGTTCCAATCTGAAGTTTACACAAACATGCATGCACACGCACACATCATCGCCATGAATAGCTGGTTAATTTGTTCAGGGTGGAATAACTTTTGCAACACACAAACATGTTTTAGATTTTTTTCAAATCCACAAAAGGTAAAAAAAATGACACATACAAACTTAAAATATAAAAACACCACTAATATTTTGGTAAATGTTACCTAGTAAGTTACAAGCAAAGTTTAATATTAACCTCCATTGTCTAAAAAGTCTTGAGTGTATTTTTTCTGTTGCAACACCTGAATAAGTCCAGGTTTCTCCTGTCTGACCCAAATCATCAGCCTTGGGTTGAAAAAAGTTGGTTATGATATTCAGGAACAATGTAGGCTCAAATTTAATCATAAACTGGAAACTGCTGGAACACCACTGTCGGTGTCACCAGCTTCTTGTGCAATACGAAATAAATAAGCTTCTGTTTTAAAATTAGAGCAGAGAAAGGGGGTAGAGAATGACTAAGGAACCAAACAATAAAATCAAAATAAGAAACATCTGTTGCAGGATTCAAGAAGGGAAACTGAGGGACAGAGATGAATTTACACAAGGAAGCCGAACTAAGACTCAAAGAACTACAAACCAAAAGCAAAAAGATGCCTGGCAGTAGTGTACAAAATCAATCTAAAGGTAACGTATAACAAAAAAATAAATATAAAAATACACAAATAAAACTAAGAAAGAAATCGCAACAGAATGAACTAGTACGGCAAAACCCAAATGCTGATAATAAAAACTGAACATAGCAAGATCTTTTTAACAATAATAATCTCAGTAATGATAAACACAAACACCTGTGGATTGTGACATGTTCTCTGAGAAGCCTGCGTAAGATGACCAAACTCTGCAATGAGCCTATTTTAGGTGAATCCTTCTTGAGGCAGCTGTAGGAAGCAGCTGTTTTTACTACAAATACACATTGATCAAAAACACAGCTTGGCTGAATATGACTAAAGCTGATGAAAAGGGTATTATGATGTTCCCTAATACCCAGATGTTCCTTTGAAAACATACATGGAAAGAGAAAGGGTCTAAAATTGTTGTTTACAGTTGTTGCTTGCTGTCTTTGACAGAGAGTACAGAACACAACAGAAACTCTGCTGGATTTAACTGGACGGAACATAACAGACTTTTTGATCAAGACTTTTGAGGACTTCGGAAAAAAAAGGTAACAAATATTTATTTTATACTCTAGTAGCACCACTTTTTTTTTTCTTTTTCCCCACAAACCCAGCCAAATTCCTGCATGCTGTCATTTCTCATCTACACGGATTCTCCAGTTGAAATGTTTTGACAAATCCTTGTGGGCCACTCTTTGATTTACTTTTCTTAACCTGTCATTCTGCTGTATGGAAACAGTTTCTGCCAACTGTCAGTGATGGAAATGAAAGGAATTAGCTTGACGTTTGTTTAATCATGACTCTAAAGCTGTCCATGTTTCTAGAAGTTCCTTTGCATTCTGTGTACTCTTCACGAGTATCGCCACCTCTCATAAGGATGTTTAAAAAGCCTTAAATAAATCCATATTTTATATGTATATATATTAATTTATATTACACTTACAGAAACTCCACCATGGTCTGATGATTGTCATATTGTTTTTCTATTTAATGGCTTGACTCGGGAAGAATAATCACTTTGTTGATGATATGATTCCAGCTTTTTTATGGCCCCATGTCCATGTGCCGTTTGGAGAGGCGCTTAATCAAGTGCAAAACAAGGCAGCGTCTATTGTTGGTGTGTTTATCAGGCGATTCACCGTACTCGCATTATTTACGTTGACAAATAAAGTCACATCAGGGGAACAGTGACAGATGATCATAAAGGCGTCAGATAGAGGTGATTTCAAGTGATCAAATAGTAAAATGCTGCCTCGACCTGTTCTTGTTGCAGATGAATATGACCTCAGTCATAACCTTTTTTGGGGAAAATTCTGTGTCAATAAATTGTGCAAATTTTTCCAAACAATCCAAACTACTACTGAGTTTGTGTGCACCTTTTTTTCATGTATGTGGACTAAACTGATTGGGAATTTCATGACGTAAAGACAAATTACCACCAATGCAGATATTTGGCATACATGGTGTTACTGTTGTGAATATATATGCCTTTTTCTCCAAATGAATCCATCACCACTTGTTTTTTGTTTCCTGTGACTGCAGGTATGGAGGCATTTCTGTGGGAGCAGTAAACTCACAAGTCCGTCTAACTGAGGCAGAGGTCGAGGATGTCTTCAGGGGTTTGAAAAATCTTTTGAACTCATCTCAGGTACGTCATAAATGTTTGCACTGATTGCACCAAATTGGCTTACACGGTTCCTTTGTATCTGTGTCAAATGGTTCTGAAACAGCACCGCAGTCGTAGAAATCCAGCACTTTTTTTCATGGAGACCGGATTGTCTTTTGTAAAGGCTTATTTACAAAAATAATAGGAGAATGCTTAAGTAATCTCTTTTTAAAAAAAAAACTAACAAGTCTTATAAATCTTTAATATCTCAGCACAT
Organism: Gambusia affinis; assembly: GCF_019740435.1. NCBI lineage: Eukaryota > Metazoa > Chordata > Actinopteri > Cyprinodontiformes > Poeciliidae > Gambusia > Gambusia affinis. Next base: position 14,338,375 of record NC_057885.1, on the reverse strand, counting down.
GTGTGGGTTGTCTGGATGTGTGCAGCTTGCTACAGGGACATTTTTTTTTTTTTTTTCATTTTGGCAGCTGAAGAAAACATATGAACACTGAGTTTGAAAATAGCTTGAAATTTTTGTTTGGTCAGTCTCAGAACAATATTGGTTGGGGAACTACAGCATGTTGTTGTACTTCTAAGTATTTAAAAAAAAAAAAAAAACCTAAGTAGTTTGAAGACTGGCCATCATGAGTAGATGCAAACATTAGCACTGTTCTTACTCAAGGTTAAATTGCCTGTTCATACCCCCAATTCTTTGCCTAACATATGCTATCTTGCAAAACTATTCATACCCCTTTTGGTGTTTTTATATTTTCTGTAACTGAAGTATAAATATCTATATTTTGTTAAATAGATTAGCCTGTCACAAAGTTAAGTTTTGCACAAAAGAAAATAACCCTACACGTAAGCTCCAAAAAGAATATGAGAAGAAAAAATAAATGAAATCATATAAAATTTTATTTATTACAGCAGTAAATAAAGAGACATGTTTCGATTCAGGACTTGGCTTTTAAATGAGTTCTTATAGGCGCAGCAACATCTTAGCATTGACATCACGGCTGCAGCTTTCACATATAAACATTGCTTTCTTTCTTTCTTTTTTTTTTGCCTGTTGTGTCGACAGTGGCTCTTAATTTTTGTAGTGTGTAGACCTTGATGAATTACAGAACAATAAAAAGGAATAAAAAAGAGGGGCAAAGATTAACATTCCTCACATCTGTCTTTGAGTGTCCATGGCAACAGACCAGAGCTGTGTGATACTTTAAATAGACCAAGAAGTTAAGAAGCTTCATGTTTAAAACAATTCATACTCAATCCTTTAAGGTTTTTAAGTTGCACATGGTTTTTATGTTGTTTGTATTTATAATCTTAAATCAGTTTAGCTCATGTGAATAGTTTTATAGTCAAGCTAAAGTATTTAAGACCTCACGGGCAGTTTTTCTAGAACCACATGCCAAGCCCAGTTGTCTCCCTCTTATGTTTTTTATTTATTTATTTATTTTCCCTCTTTGTCTCCCACAAATAAACTCATTAGCCTTTCAAATTTGTGGACATTCTAACTACTCTAAGATCAGCGGGCTGCTTTGGCTTGGGGCAACTCCAGCATCATCTTTGCCCGTGTTTACCCCCCTGCGTCTATGGGATCTTGCGGCTAATGTGACTTTAATTTGAGCAGCAGAACTGATGTAGCCCTTAATGGCTGAGCATTAACTGTCCCAACATTGCTGTCCTTGTTATATTAAAAAAAATCATAATAAAAAATTTAACACTGTTCTTGGGAAATGTCTGGCTTTCTGCTGCTTCTTGGCAGGTTTGTGATGTGAAACGCTAACTAGAAGTAGCACTTTTTTTTTTTGTACTTTGTCAGTTCCGACTGGGAAGTGGGCATTTAAATTTTGGCTTAATTGCATTTTCTGTATCCAGCAGGTAGAAATGGAGTTATGTGCAGCAGGATGCTTTGGGAACAGTAAGAAGCAGCTGCATAAGTGCTGAAAATTTCATAATTAGGCTGCAAGAAAGAAAGAAAAAAAAAGACACCATAGTTGCATGATGTGAGAATGCGACTGTTTCCTGAAATGCTTCTATAACCCATTGAGGGACGTTTTCCTCACTGAATCTGTTAATTTAATAATCTTTAACTCCTTTCTGCTTATGTTTATATCCACTTATTTATATTGTTACTGTATATAGGAGGAAATAATAGATGCCCTCGTGGCTTTAAATGCTACTTGAGGGCCCTGTAAATGCTTTATTAATGCAATAGATGTAAATCCTGTCCTAAATACATACCACAAAAATTGCTTCAAATTAATTTACACATTTCCTAAATCATACAAAATTTTTTACTTTGCATGTTTTCAATTTTCTTTTTTGTACTCTGTTTTCATCCCTTCATCAACCATTTCACACGTGTGTAGTTAATTTATTTTAATCAGTTGAGACAGGCATTATAAAAAGAAGGGGAAAAAAACATTACAAATGAGTAATTCTACTCCAATAAACCTTTTTCCCAGAGATTAAATAGAACATATCTTCCTATTAAATTGCCTCTTTGTTCTTCTGCACCCTTCATCTTTAAAGACCACATTGATAGTGAGGAGAGCCAATTTTCAGTTTTCTTCACACAGTGACGGAATCTACATTGAAGAGTGTTGTTGTTAGCTTGACCTAGTCGTCTTTAGTGCGTTTCTTATTGGAAAAGGGTCTAATATGGATTTTTTAAAAATTATGTACATTGGTGTTTGATGGTGAGTGACACTATACATTCTCAAACAACTTTACTTTGTATATCAGAAATATTCAGCTTGAAACCTAGACATGAAAGAACAATTTGGACCAGGTGTTTTCAACTCCAGTCCTTGCGAGCCACTGTCACAATGGGCTTTTAGTTACCAATATGTGGAATGAGAATGTATTAAATATTTGAACACCATTTGCTGAGTAAGGGAACAACTGCAACGCGAACACACACACATGAAAACTGCCAAACAGGCAGTTTGACCAGTGAAATGGTCAAAAAGATTTCCCTCGCACACTTTAGCGGTGTGTCGTGAACCCCGACACCGACTGGGGTCTTCGGGCCAAACTAGCCTTGTCATTGTTGTTGAGCAGGAAGGAGTTTGTCAAGGATTAGACCCAGGCAGCTGCTGGCCCACTTCTCATCTTGTTTCAGTTGCCGCTAATCCTCGGGAATTCTCCCAACTGGAGCCTCTTCTTTCCTGCTTGGCACGATTCATGCCAGAGTGGAGTGAAAACGCGAAACACACACACAAAAAGAAGATTTCCTTTGGTTGTTGCTGTGGGATGCATCACAGACAAGCGTAGGAGTCTTGTTCTCGGCCCCGTGCATGAATAGACTTGGAACAGACAGAATGTTATTCAACAAATATTTCTGTCAGCAGAGATTTTGGAGCTCTTCCTCTATCCCCCCTTTTTTTCCCCCAACACTGATACAGAAGAAGATGATGAGTTCATGCTGCTTTACTGAAATGATGTGTAAACATTTTGTTAAGCCATGCAAGCAGAATGATTCGAAAGGAGGACAAGAAATGCTCTGAATAGACAAAGTATTGCACTTCTGAGAATGCCACTGTGCGTTATAGGTTTTTTGAGACTGAACGATTGCAGAATGGAGAAAAATAACCCCCTTGTAACTGTCTCTAGAGCTGGAGATGTCTCTTTGTTGTCCATTGCTCTCCTTTCTATTGCTGCCGTGTCAGTGCAGACAAGAATTTGCACCTGAGCACACTCCTGCATTCTTGGGATGTCTTTCTTGATTTCTCTCCTCTTATTTTTCCCACCTCCCACCTCCCACACCAGTTGTCACTGACACTTTACCTCCTCAGACTTCTCTGATGCTGCATCCACTTCCCCCTGCCACCCACCGACACACGCACACATACACACCCCTAACCCCACACACACAACCTCTTTTTTCCCCCTGCTTCTGATGAAGGCAGAGTCCAACAGGAGGTCCATTTGCATTTATATCACACATGTAATGTCCTCAGCACTCTCGCGGCTGGGCTCAACAGCGTGGTGTCAGCATGCCACTTCTGAAAATCGGACGCCCATCATCTCGCGCCCTCATCTCAAGGCTCATTTCACATGATGCACAAGTGGAGGGCAGCAGCTTTTAATGCAACCTGTCCAGTCTGCTCTCCCTCCAACATTTGCATCTCCTCACCACTTTGAAAAGTATTTATTATCCTATTAAATTGTCTTTCTTGGATGATTGATTACATGAGGTAAACAGGTGTAGCACTCTGTAAAATAATTCATTGCCTTTAAACTTATTCACATTTTTTGTGACATTGCAACCACTAATTCCAGTGTATTTCATTTGAATGTTCTCTTTTATAATAAAACGAAGGAGCACATAAATATGAAGTGGTGCAAAAACAAAACAGGCTTTTCAAAATTCCGTACAAACAAAAACCTGAAAATTGTGTTCCTAATTTTCTTTAGCCCTAACTTTAAAAAAAACAACCATTTGCTACAAATAGACCTAGAAGGCTTATTACCGTCTTTGTACTGAAATGAAATGAACACCTGTGAACATCACTGTCATAGCGGGCCACAAATTTGAATTAAACTGTATGTCCTGACTATAACTGGGCTATTCTAATACATGAATATGGTTAGATCTAAATTGTTTCGCTGAATATAAAATGTACACCTATCAATGTGACGTGTTGAAGTGCTTTGAATTTGGATTCCCTTTAATAATTGTCCTAGAGAGTCATGTTGCCAACTCTATTATTGGTCTCTCCATCTCTCGAGTTGCCATAGACTGTTGGCTGTTTTACTGAGTAATGCTCCTCCATCCCAACTTGTCATTTGGGTTGACAGCCACTTCATGGTTGGGTTGCAGTTCGCCTTACTCTTTCCATGGTCAGATGATAGATTGAGCAGTGCAGTAGAAATGTTCAAAACTATTATTGTGTAAATTTGCTACCACACTGAATTACAAGCACCACTTTAGCCAAAGTTTTGAAATCAGGGAACATTTCTCCAACTAAAGTGATCAGAAGTTGCCAAGATTCTCTGAACGAGGAGTTTTCTGATACTATTAGCCCTTGCCTTAGTGAGTGGAAATCTTGCAGTATGCACTCTTTTTACATCTTTGTTTTAGCTGCAGTAGTCTGTAACCTATTATGGTCACAGACGTATTCCAAAGTCTTCATAACTCTTCAATGTGCTGTCAGCTCCCAGATAGGGACATCCATTGAGTATGGTTTCCAGGTAAAAGATGGTATTCAAATACTGTGATGGGAATCATTTTTTGTATCGATTTAGTTACCTGAACTTTGTGAAAAATTGAAAACCTCCTTCTATCTTCACCAAGTGGTCAGAAATGTGATTGTCAAAACAACAGATGTCCAAAAAAACCTCCACTTAACACATTCAATGCTCTATAAACTCTTATCTTCTCATTTACATGACTTCTGGAAGCAATCGACTGCACTGGATTTTGGTTGGGTGTGATGAAGTTAAAGGGGGTTGAATACTAATGCACATAAAAAATATTTTCCTTCTTCTCCACAACTTAGCGTTTGTCCATTTCATAAAATCCCAATAAAACATTGAGGTTGTAATGTGACAATATGGTAAGAGTTCAATGGGTTTGACTACATTTACAAGGCACCATTTGGTAATTGTGATACTCATTTTAATTATTTTGCATAACAAATCCAGAATTGTCAGAAAAAAAAAAAAAAAAAGCAATCAGAAATATGGTGGGCATATTTTATTTCCCCTGAAGCCTGAGTAAAATAAGTGGCTCAGTACTCCCTAATGCTCTCCAGAAGTCTTAATTCTTGTCTCCCTCTGCTTCACACTTTGCATTTCAAAGAGCACTGGAGCTTTTCTAAGGGTATCCAATTAAGTTTCAACTCAGGATTGTTTTTCTCTTGTTTTCTCTCCCGTCTTTATTAGGATAACGTCACTGATCAGACCCTGCAGAGAGCCGAGATGGTGCTGAAGAAGCTTGGAACTAGGCACAATGTCAAGGTATCGTATTAACACTTTGAGACCGCTACGTCAAATTAAAGAGGATGAAAGTGTGACGGTAGAAGAGGTGAAAATGAATGTGGTGCATTTGGGGCTTTTTGGGGGAACTGTGGTGATTAAAAGGGAATGGAGCACACAGGCAAGAAAACGCTAATGCATCATTTTATAAAAATGTTGCATTAGCGTGTCATAAATTGGAATGTCATAAGTAGTACTTGAGCATCTTCTCGGACTGCGAAATGACTACTCCTCCCACTTAGCCAAAGTTGCCAAATACAGGGCAAAACTGGGAAAAAAGCTGTCAGATTGACACTGATGTAGGGGCTTACCTCCAAGTAAGACATCGATTCCAAACATACATTCTGAGCTACATAGAAGTGGTTTAGAGTTTGAGAGCAACTATGATTGTTTAAAAGAAAAAAAAAAAAAAAGGAACATAAAGATTGTACATTCTAAATGTTAAGATCTTAGATTTGTAAAACCAAAAGAAAATGAAGGTAGTTTCATGAAAGTGTCAGTAATTGAGACAGAGTGCCTCAAATAATGAACAAAGTCCCCATTAAATTGAACTAAAATAACCAATCTCTGATGTTTTTGAATATCCTTAAGCAGAACTGGCAAAAAAACCCCAAAATAAATAAATAAAAAATAGAAAAACCAAGTCGCTGTTCAAATTCAGTGAAATTGTTTTAAATTATAAAATTATGTTGAATCCCCGCTACAAACATCAAACTCTTCTCTTACTGGGGATTTCTCTCACCCATGGAATTCTTTGATGCTCTTTAATTTTTCTAAAAAGTAAAAATTCTAACAGGATTTTTCCACTCTACTTGTCAAAACTATATATTTAGTAGACAAGCCTTGTGCTCTCAAACCTTGTCTGTCTTGAATGAACGATTGATGTTTTTGAGAGGTTTTCCGATAAGATGCAGGTATTTTTCTGGAGATCAAGCGAAGCAGGGTGCACACGTGTGTGTCTGTGTGTGCTATTTCCTTCACAGGCTCCTTTGTGATGGCGCGTTGTGTTAGGCTGGCACTCAGACACCATCCACTCTTAATTATCGCTGAACTACCAGCGGGGAGTCCTCTCTCACACCCACTTTCTTTCATCCTCTTTTTTTTTTCTTCTTCAGCTCCCCAGCAACCAAAGGCTCAGAGAATCACTTACATGAAAAAGAATGTGTTAAAAATATTTTTGCTTCACGACTTGCGCGCTGTGTTGCGTCAGGATTGATGCCCTATTAATAAAAAAATATAAGTTTTGCTTATTTTTGATGGTCCATACTTCCTCCAACAAGCACAGAATGTCATCTGAACTCCTTTCTTGTGAAAAAAAACATTGGCTTACCAGTGGACTGGAAGCACAGAACTGCAGCACAAAACATTAGAGGAGTGTCCCACTGTACCATAGTTTTATTATAGATCATGTCATATGTTCCTAATCCAACAACAAATGGTCATAATCTATTTCACCTGCTTCTTTATGATTACTGTAGTAAGACAAATTCTCTGGTTTATCTATTAGCCAGGCATACCTGTTGATTTCTTGACCAATCACATAGCAGCATCTGGCTATGTATGGTAAAATATGTCGTAATGAAGTTGAAACTGTTTAACAATATGAGGAAGAAAGACTGATTTAAGTAGCTTTAAAGGCAGCATGGTTATTGGTACCACACGTGCTGGGATCTCTATGCATTACCAAGTTAATAGAGAATATTCTAAAAAAAAATAAAAAATAAAATGTCCAGTAACTGGAAATTGCATTGACTAAATTTTTTTTTTTAAATCAGAGTTCAGAAGAGAATAGTGAGTGGAGGTTCAAGAATGTGGAGTGGTAACAGTAGCTATGCAGAAGACTACACCAGATGCAACTCATGTTAGCTAAGAAATAAGTCACAGCAGTCTAATAGGATTATCAAGTTTGTTGGTAAAGGTAATGAGTTACAACCTATCTAGCTGATTCACTTGCTAGCATTGACTTCTCTGACTCCAACTGATAGCTAAAAAGTAGAGAAATTGTACTTTTGTCATTCCATACTCTACAAGAGAATTACACTGATCTAAGAAGTCTTACTTAATTTAAACATTCTCCTCCTTTATTGCAGATGAAACGGGTCCAGGTGAGCCTAAAGCTTTACGTTTAACTTATATCATAACACAATCTCAGCCTAACATTGAGTTGTTGTTTGCAGCGGAAAAATAAATCCCATTTAAAATATTTATTTTAAAACAATCACCAGTACAATGATTAGGCTACCCAGTTTGAGTCTCATCTTGGTTTGCAACATCAGGTCTTAAGCTTGACTTCTCTCCCTTAAGGACAGGGTTGTTGTGGAGACGTGCTCCTTTTCTCTTAACAATGCCTGAGAGAGTTTCCGTTCCCATTCTCCCCATGAAGTCCATCTGTTAAACTGAAGCATAACTGGATATTGTGAGGTTACAATGACCCAAAACATAATAGTAAATTTACCGAGGACTGTCTTAGCTCAGGTCATGATTGTATCCACATCCTATTGGGTGTTTAAAATGGGTTGTCCATTCAAGAAATTCCTAAAACATCTCCCACTTGAAGTGAGTAGCGGGGTAACCTTTAAAAAAGAGGTAGATGATGCCAAGAAGAGTCGGTGAGGGGTTTGACTGCCAAATTGGGTAACATAAACTTTTAGGGGGCAAATAGTAAATTATAAGTGTCCTGTACTTGAATAGCACTTTACCAAGTTAAGAGGACCCCAAAGTGTTTCACACTACATTCAGTAATTTACGCATTTACACACACACACACACACGCACGCACGCACGTTGATGGTGGAAAGCATCACTTTCTCTCAATTACAAAACACCTTTTATATATATCTTTTGCTTAGAGTCGTAGAGGCTATGTTTTTTTTTTTCCTTTTTAGGTCATTTGATTTTAATTTTTTCTATCTGACTTTTATGTTAGATAGAAAAAATATACTTAAAATATAAACGGTATTTTTTAAAGAACTGAAAATGGTGTTCTGGTTTTTCGCAACAGTAGGTGCCAAAAATTGTAAAGTTTGTTGGGAAAATATGCAATATTCATTTCCCTATTTAATGAATGTACTAAAATGTATTGGAATTTTCTAAAATCTTTTAGGGTGAGATTATGCCACTTAAAAAAAGATTTTTTTTTTTTAATACAAATTGATTAACATATGCCAATAAATCTTGAGGGAATCATATCACCTGAATTTTGCATTAGTCCTTACCTTCTTAACTATGTTAAAAATAAGGCATACCTTCAAAAAAAAAATATAAATGCGTTACTATATAACACATTTATAAGTGAATTATAATTTATCAGAAGCATGTATTTTAAGCAATTTTTTCTGATCTTGGAATATTTTTTTTTAAATGCTGCTTCAAAATTTTGGATATGTAGATAAATGCTAGATCTCATGTAACTTCTAGAACATTCTCTGTTTTGTAGGTGTGGTTCTACAATCAGGCTTGGCATGGGATGGTGTCCTTCCTTAGTGTGGCCAACAACGGCATCCTGAGAGGAAATCTTCCTAAGGGAGAGGATCCACGCCACCATGGCATCTCCATTTCTAATCACCCCCTAAATCTCACCAAGGAGCAGCTCTCCTCAGCAGCCATGTAAGTGAAAACAAAGAATCTGTTGGCGTTTCTTCTACCCTTCTCACAATATTATCTATCAGCCTTTTACTTCAGTGGAACTGAAAGAAATAATGGAATGGAAAAATAAGGCTCCCAAAACATCTTCCTATATGTTTAACACCATAGTGTGTTCGCGTTGATCACCACATTAACCAGCTTGCTAGAGATAATTTTGGAGAAATTGCACCACATGAGTGCGACAGCCCTCGCATGCCTTTCAAGCCACATGAGTGCAACGCCGCTGGAGAAAATATTCTACTGCAACTCTAAAGGTTCCAGTGACAATACTTAATCTCAGATTAGACTATGCAGATGCTTTACTTGATGCCACGCATAGGTACAACAATGAAAAGCATTGTACTCTGTAATGGCGCAACAATTTGACATTTCAGCAACAATGTATGTGTGAATATAACCACCAATTGTGAAAACGAGCAATAAACATCAACCCTAACATACAGGACAGACCAAAAGTTTGGACACAACTATGTGTCCAAACTTTTGGTCTGTACTGTATTTTGAGGTTGTCAACATGGAGGCTGAGGTCTCCTACATTATCAGTCATAATAAATTCACAAAACATATAAAAGCTTACAAATATCATTGAAAAAGTTTGCCACATATTTTAAGGTTTTGTATAAAGTTTGTGTCAGAGTTTGCTTAAGGCCTTTTACCTCGAGTCCCAAATATTCAAAGGAGTCAAATATTATCAGAAAAACCTTTTTAAAGTTTAGCAAGTCAAGAAATGTTGTTGCAACACCTTCCCCCTTATACTTTCTATATTTTACCCCAAAATTCTCTCAGCGGTGCATAAAAAGAGACATATATATATATATTTCCGACATCACATGACTTTATGTCCCACAAAATCTCTAATCACATTGAAATTCATTTAAGATGTTTTATTTTTTCAACACCAGCATACATGATGTCACAACAAAAAAAGTTGCTTGCGTTTGATTCATTTTGCATATTATTTAACTCATTGCCATTGTTTAATGAAAACATAGATGGTTTCATTTATTGTTGAGCAGTGTTTCCCAACCCTGGTCCTCAAGGCACACTGTCCGACATGTTTTAGAGGTTTCCCTGCTTTAATGTGCCTGATTCAACTGATTGCAGTTCAACAAACGCCTGTTAATCAGTCATCAATTGAAATCAGCTGCACTGAAGCAAGGAAATACCTAAAACATGCAGGGCAGTGTGCCTTGAGGACCAGGGTTGGGAAACACTGGTTTAGAGAGTATAATTTCCATATGTAAACCAGTAGGAAGATGGTGCAGTTAGAGAATACACTACCTCATAGCAAGAAGTGTGTGGTTTCAGCTCCCTGACCTCTGTGTATGTGCACTTCCATCTGTTCCCTTCTGGCTCTTATGTTTCCTGTAACATTATAAGAAAAGTCATGCAAGTTAGTTTACTTGATGATTCCAGATATAGCCTCTAGATATAACTGTGTTTTGACCTCTTACTACTGTTAGGTGAAAGAACTGTCAGCAGACTCACTGCAATGTTTACCTTTAGTTTCCTTCTTAAAATTCAGACTTTGTCAAATATACCTGAGAGAACTTTATTTGTAACTTCTGCTGTTGGTGGCCAAAGAAACTTTTCCATCTCTGAGATGTCAAACATACCTCATGTTTGAGATGAGGTATGCTTAAAAAAAAGTGATCCCAGCTGGGAAACTGGGATCACTTTTCTTTTTATATAGAACACTGAACCTTCAACTATCCTATAGAAGTGACACTATGTTAAGTGCCACTTCCTGTATTTAACTGGAGAATGGCCTCTCACACATTTTATGTCCTTTAAATGCAGCAGTATCAGAGGATGCATTTTGATTTTCAGTTCTAATTAGGCCCTATGGCTTTCTCGCTAGATGCAAAAAGCAACTAGATGCAATGGGATAATTTTTGGGGATATATTTTTAAAATGTGTTTAGTTATGTTTTATTTGGCTTGACAGTTGAGATTTTATTATTTAATTCTGACTGTACTTAATCTAAAACTAACCTCTTTCTGCCATCCTCATCATGAAAATCCTGTAACAACTAGAATCAGACAGAGAGGAGTCCTTACCTGGCAACTTACCAATATGTGTTGCTAAGGTGAATTTCCCTCTGCTGTCATTCCCTCATTAGGTTCATATTCCACCTGGTAGCAAAATTGCTCCTTGCATATAAGTGAAAAACAGTTTGAAGAATCAAGATTGTAGCTGTAGTTCATAATTTCCTCGTTATCTGTATAAAGTCAGTTTTTTTTTTTGCTCACATTTCCAGAGCCCCACTTGTATCACACTAATTTCAGTTGGGAGTTTCACACATAAACACACAATGCGGTGAGACGAGAATGAGCAGGCTGTATCACGTTGAAAGAAAGGGAGCAGCCAATTGTCTATAGCACTGAAAGACCATAACGGGTGCTGCTTCTGTCAGCTAAGAACAGGGAACTTAACAGGAATCAATATACACGGGCTCACCAAATCTGCACAGTAACATAATAGGAAAATGATGCTTGGACAATTAGTCTTGATTTTAGCTGTCAGATGTACTTGGCAGTCAGAATGTAAGGATGCTTTTTATCAACCATTTTAGCCGTTGGTGGTGATGTACTGGTGTGGGGATATTTTCTTTGGACGCCTTAGTACCAGTTAAGCTTAGCCAGTACCCCTGCTGACAATAATATCCCTTTTAACCACAATTTGAATGCTGACCACTTTGCTTTTGGTATTGCAGTCCCATTGGAGTTATTTGTTCCAATCTCAACTATTGACTGTCTAAATAGCCTTTGAGATGTTTTGTAAGCAGATCAAATTTAGCTTAGTTTTAACATTTATAGACACTTCAGATGTAGTTTAGATATATTTGGATCCAAAAATGCAGAGCTGGAAATGGAGGACAAGAGGGGCAGCAAGGAATGCAACAAAGGAAGAACAGAAGGCTATAAAGCACTGGGCAAATCAATGGATGATCACAACATTTATAGTATCGGCGCCATTCATTTCTAATACCTCATAAACTCTACATATAAGAGATTAGTGACACTGCATATTAGAGCATATTAATAATTCATTTACTGAGTAATGAATGGATAGATGCTTGTCCTGTGTATTTTAGATCATCATCATGGTCTGTTGTTGATTTTGGCTGCAGCATTACATCCATCTGCCGCAGATAATCACAATCATATCTCGTAACAAAATACAGGCTCCTTTCTTTCCATTGAGATTGGTTTGAATCCATACTCCCAATCTGCAGCCAGTCTGGTGTCTATGAAGTGCCTGGAGGCCAACGACAGCTTTGAGTTAGGGGGGAAGGTGGCGCCCGGAGATAATTACGACATTCTGTCTGCCGTAGATTCAGCCTGAGCCTCTCTTTCTCTCCAACCTCGCGGTCCAGAGCATGACATAATTTAAGAGCTATGATTTCAAGATTAGATGGCACTTTCCTTAATATTGAAAAAGCAGACAGGTGGGGCATAAAAAAAAAAAATAGTTGACAGGTGGGGGAAGGGACCCGATTAAGCACAGCAGTAAAGGTCAGTGTACATTGCTTCTTTAAACAGAATGACAATGTTACATGAGACATTGTGCTCACACTCACCGTTTTTAGCTGTAAGCAAGAAAAGATCAGTGAAACTGCTGTACCCCATTATTTGCTCAAAAAAGAAAGTTGGTAAAAGTAGGTTGAGGACTCAGCGTATCTTATCGTTTCAATCTGGAAATCTGATATGATAAAAATCATTTACTATTCAGGATGTGAAAACGTAAAAAATAAATTCTGCCATTTTCTTTAAGGGAACAAAACCTCCTGTGAAGATTGTCTGAAAAAAAAGTATTCATATAGAAAACTAAGAGGCGAAATATTTATATTATATACACTCACATTTTAGAATAACAATTTAACCAACTATGAATGACTTAGTATTGGTAGCAAACAAATACCCAGAGAAACCTCCCGTAAAGAACGTGACAAATTTACCAAAGAAAACTACAGCTGACATTCAAACCAGAGACCTTTTAGGTGTGAAGTGACAATTCTCACCACCACTGATTGGACCAACGGTCCTAAACACAAAGCTACATTATACAGAGCTCTCTGCCTGGCCTGCTGCTCATTCTGACTTCTTTAGACATCACCCCAAATAAGTAGAAGCTGTAACTTAATTTTCTCCACGAGGTTTGATGGGCTTCCAAAAGCTTATGAATGTTAGAAATAAATACATAAAAGTGAGGGGAAAAAATTGGCCTTCTCTTCCCTATCAAATGTGATTTTTCAGACTATATTTGTGTGAACTTTCCCTAGGCTCTGTTCTAGCAACTTTTTAATGTTTTGTCTAATGGCCAAAACATCCAACAAAGTCTTCTGTTTTTCAAATAATCTGCAATAAGGGAATTTTAAATATAAGCCTCTGACAAAAGAAAAAAAAGAAATATTATGAACAGACAGTAATTGTGCAATTCTCGAGGTAATTTGTAATCGTGGCTTTTTTTTGGACGCATCAACCAGTTTGTTTTGACACCTCTATGCTTTGCAGCCATTTTTAAACTTGTGTGATGTTTTAAAAAAAAAAGAAAATACTTTTTCAAAGTAAAAGAGAAGTCATGTAAAATTGCAGCTTAATTTTTATGTGCTCACTGTTCTTCATCTGCAGCGATACAAAAATAGCACCTTTGTTCATTTTCTTCTGTTATTTAAAAAATAAAAATCTAGCGTTTGCTTAAAACCTCCAGCATAAGTGTCTGTAAAACAAATTAATCTGGGGCGTGCTGTGGTGGCGTAGGGGATAGCACAACTCACATTTGGAGGCCTTTAGTCCTCGACGCGGCGGTCACAGGTTCGATTCCCGGACCCGACCGACATTTGCCGCATGTCTTCTCCCCTTTCTTGTCAACCTACTGTCATATAAGGGACACTAGAGCCCACAAAAGACCCCCTGGTGGGAAAAAAACCCCAAATTAACCTATAAAAGTATTGGAAAACTGAACCGCTAGTGATTAGCATTTACCCCAGTAGCTTCAAACTTACTTGCTGTATTTCTTGTACAGTCCTGCGTGATCCACATATTGGTCATTGTGCAAAAATGTTTTATATTCTATATTTACCACAGCCTCCTTTCACCGTTGCATTTAAAACTTTGCTCTGCAGCCCTCGGCAATAAAAATGCCCTGAAGGAGAGCAATACCTTCTATCCAGCTTTCCTCCCACTGTTCATCTTTCTTGTTCTTCCATTATTGGTTAATTAGCAGATTGCTTGTCCTCTTTTCACAGTAATTAACCACCTTCAAGCATTCAGAGCTAGTTCATTCAGCGCTCCGTCCTCTGCATTACCTCCCCAAAGCCCCTTGAAACCGGCAGAAACGTGGGCCGGAACCAACTTGGTGTAAATTATTTTGTATTTATGTGTTGTAATTGGTGCCTGTTTGTCAATGTTAAATGTGACAGGGTCAGCTGATTTAATATGGAAATGATGCAGCAGGACGGAAGCACCGGAAAGCGGGGATTGAAGAATGAAAATCGTTTTTATCCAGTGCTAATTAAGCAGTTGGACTGAAGGACCTTTTAGAAGGAGAACTGTATTAAAAAGAATGTGTGGCAATGAAATGAAGGTCGGCTTAATAATAGACAGTTTTACAAAAAAACAAATTCTGTTTTGTCTGAAATAATGTCCTCTACTTATAACATATTGGTGTGATTGGGGGGGAAAAATGGAACAAAATGTGGGGTTTGCAAACTAGTGAGAAATTATGACGATGCAAGTGACTTGATGGAGCCATGCAAATAAATAAAGTGAATGAAAGGGGAACCACGTATACATTAGTAAATTACTAATAAATTAGTAAATTAAAAATACACTTATAAGTATTTAATGTGTAGGATATACCACTGGTTTGGTATATCTTCACCAAACCAGTGTATGATTAAAATGGTCCTCTGAGGTTCTTTGAAGTTTGTGGGATCGTTGGAATGTTTTGAAGCGAATCATAATGTGGCTGCACTTGGACGCATATCTGCACATCTGTCATCATTTTTTAGAATCAGTCAGTAATTTGGACGTCTTATCCATGGCATAAGATAATGGGGATGAGGTGTTTTCTGTTTGTACATCTCGCTAAGTAGAATTAGAATAAAAGCATGCACACAGAGTCTAAAATCCCCTTTTCACTGATCCCGAGCTGATCACAATGAGGTTCTGGATCCTAAATTTTTATTTGAGTGATTGATTTTATGGATTGATTTATTTTTAATGAGCAACACTAGAAGTGCTATAAAACTACATTATAAATTCTCTAAACCAAACCTTATATGCACCTAACTGTTGTATTTAAGAGTTATTCAGCTTGGAAAATAGAACAGTTTAAATAAATAATTTAAAGCTCAAAATCAGACATCCATGCCTATTTTAAAATGCTACATATGTTTTCTTTAACTTTTTTTAAAATTATTATTTTTTTGTTATTGTTATCTGTGTACACTTATCTCTCTGCTTCACTTTAAATCTAAAATGTTATCTCTTGATCCGCAGGGCGACGACCTCTACAGACGTGGTGGTGTCCATCTGTGTTATTTTCGCCATGTCCTTCATCCCTGCCAGCTTTGTCCTCTTCCTAATCCAGGAGAGGGTGAGCAAAGCCAAGCATCTGCAATTTGTCAGCGGTGTAAACCCGACCGTCTACTGGTTAACCAATTTCGTCTGGGATATGGTAAGTGTTGTTCCATCTCTCAAAGGATTAAATCTCAATTAATAATGTTGAACATGTGCTGCTAAAAATGTGATCTTTAATCCTTCCAGGTTCACTTCAAAGGCCTTTTATTTCTTGCTTTATAATCTAACTCACTGATGTCCGAAAGATTTTATTCCCACCTAGGGCTATGAGTGAAAAATTTCAATCCACTGTAATTGATAATGCAGCTCTGACAGCACTGGCCACAGGGAAAAGGGCTTTACCTGATACACTGTTATAGGCTGAGGCGTAATTATCGACAGCAGCTGCCCCCGTTGGTTATGCTCAACAGGCTTACTGGTACTTTCCCCCAGGCATGATGGAAGTAAACATTTCATCAGGCTCTTTTGGTAACGAAATGCCATCAGGGCACACATCATTATTGTGAATAAATGCAGTCTAAGTGGAGGACAAATGCACCTGGGGAGCCAGAGTAAAGATTTTTTATTTAGTTTTTTTTTTTTGTATTCTGACGTGGACTGCATTACCAAACAAATACAATCAAAAGATAAAATATTGAACATGTCTCCATTGGAAACTCTCTAAAGCACGAAGGAGGGGCATTAAACTAAATATCTGCCAAGCTTTCTACTAAGTTTAAAGCAAGTGTTTTCAAAATGTGGAAGAGATCACGCCCCTCAGACAAAAAGACAATTGCGGCCCCCCACCTACTACATTATTGCAATTATTCCTGTAAACAGTCTGCTGTTGCCATGCTTGATGTTTCATTTATAGTTGATTCATTGATGTTGTGGGATTTACCTGCTAAACTATGTGTAACACCACATGATATGATGCTTCAGTTGCCTTGTTGTTTACAGTGCTGAAAGTATGAACTACTTTCTGCTGTGAGTGAACTACATTTAGCCTATTGTGAAAAAAACTCCAGATGCTTCTCAGAAAATACTGTGACGACAGAACACCTTCACATGCAGTCCAGGAAAAACTCAATTTTAAATATCCTGGTCATTTTTCCTTCCTTTTTTTTCATTGTTGGCACAGTCTCAGTCTCTCCTTACTTATCACTGCTTTTGATGGTAAAATATTCTCAGCTACTTTATCTGTTTTTGATTTTCTTCCCACTTTGCCCCCATTTCCTTCATGTACAGGTCAATAATTGATTCTTAAGTTTAGCTTTGAGTGATGTCTATTAAAAGTAATAAAAACAGAATGACATTTATTTGGATATTTTAGGGTTTAAATTTTCTATATGATCAATCAACGATAATGTAACTTTGGGTAAAAGTTATTAGTCAAGCTGATTTGAGCTACAAATACAGAATCCATTCCACTACCACAGTGAAAGGAAAGGCTATTTTGACTAAATGTACAGATTTAGCAGCAATGTTTTGAAATGCCCTACTGAACAGTTTCCATACGTCATATCTAGGCATACCAGGTCTATCTTTACCAACTCTAAATATGTATTTAACACTATTTTTGACACCTTTTAATTCATCATGGAATAAATTTACTATGGGATGTATGTATCCCATTGTATATGAGTATAAATATAGTTATATATATTAAAATGTCACAGTATCATAGCACAGTTGTTCAGTCAGTGTGTCACTGAGAAAACATTTGCTTCAAAGAGAAGCGAATGCGTCTCTTCATCACTGAATTAATTAGAAAGTTAAAGCTGGGTACACTTAAGTGCTAATTGAAAAGTTATTCACTGATTTTATAATCAGTCAGAGATAAAAAATTAGATAAAAACATTGTCAAAGTGTTGCAGTGCAGCTGTTGATGCTCTGTTGGCCGACTTCTCTTAATAAACACAAAGTGTCTGCTTAAAATCGCTGCTCATGTTTTATTTTCATGATCGTTTTCACAGTGTAACTACATCGTGCCCTGTTTCATCGTGATTGTGATCTTCCTCTGTTTTCAACAAAAAGCCTACGTTTCACCTCCGAATCTGCCCGCTTTGATATTGCTGCTAATTTTTTATGGGTAAGTTAATTAAAATGTTCAATTTCTGTGGAAGTGTTTGTCAACCGTCTTCATATTCACATTAATTAATTTCTGTTCTTGTCGCACATACGGTTGATGTTTTTTTTTGTTGTTGTTGTTTTTATTTTTTGTAAAGCTGAATGAGTTCATCAGTCTAACAGTTATTGTTTTACTCTCGCTGTCTGAGGCAATATTGAATAACAGGACCGAAATAAATCAAGTTAACAATATTGTGCAATAGGAGTCTCCTTTTGTCTATGAATACCGTAAGTATAAATAATTACAAAGGGCAATTATTAATAAAGCAACGTTGATAGTTTGTGGACTAAGTTGAATAGAGAAAAAACAACAGAAGATGTGACAGATGTCCACCAGACTTTCTGGTTCAGCACGGCAGTTGTTTTACCTCCATGTTTCCATAATTTCAGTGTCTGATTGGTTACATGTTACATACAACAGCCTGTGTTCTCATTTGTCCTTGGGGGAACACCGCAGGCTGCATACCATCTTACAAACCCTCCCTCTAATCAGAACATCCTTAAGATTGTCGGAAAGGGGAAAATCAAGGCAAAATTTGACTCAAACACTATGAATAAGGATATTAATTGTTAATCAGCATCAGCCATTTGCTGTGGCTGAGTTCTCTAGCCTTTTGCCACGTTTAGCTTAGTTGCCATTAACGCTAAGTCCACAGTCATTTAAAATGCTTTTAAGGCTAATTTATGCGATTTATTGGCATGAAAGGTGAGAAAAATACCCATAAATGAGACAAGATCAACCTTACCAGATTATTGGTGATTAAAACACTCACTGGAACAGTCAACAGATTGACCTATATGAGCTGGTCAAAACTCCGTATCATCCGACTTATGCGGAGGAAATCCAAGGTTACGGCTCAAGAGTGTGATGCTTTTATAGGCAGGTTGCAGGGCCAGCTGGTTGGGAAATTTCAGCCCAAAACACTCAGAGATCAGCTCCATACAGTGCCTGTTTGACTCACATAATTTCTCACCACTAACACACTGTAGAAGTCACACTGAAGAGCTTCAAGACAGAACTGGACTTTAGCTAAGCATCAGTTCTTCAGTAGCAGTTATGCTTAGAAATAGAAAAAACAACAACAACGAAGGTGTCACATGCCACATTTGTCTCTCCCTTTAGAGGTTTCTTGATTGTCATTTCATCTGTGCTGTATATCAAACCCCACAGAGCACCCTTGCATTCCTTCTTTGGTTATGCACTGACCGTTTTCATTTTTTAAGAGCTTCTATATGTGTGGAAAATTGCTAGCCTGAGCTGCGATTTATAGAAGACCTGTGGTATCTTTGAGAAGTAATCATTTTGACTGGTTTATGGATGAAACTGTTTTGTGAAAGCTCATGGTTTCAATTAAAGTCCCAGCAGCATTTAGTACAATTGTCATGGTAGACCAGAAGAGGCATTTTCCTGGCATCCCTCCCAAACATTCAAGTTTGAATTTAGATGGTGTCTTCTCATTGCTAACAGTTTGTGAAAACCAGAATTTCACTTGTTTGTTTGTTTTTTTACAGCATCCTACTCATTTGGTGGCCTTTATGTTACAGTTGTTGCTTTGTGAATGTGAATTTTCCATCAAAAGCTCTATGATAAAAGAGGTGCTTTATAAAATTAGCCAATTTATCATTCATGAATACCAGTAATTGAGGGACCATGGAGTTTGGCAGAAAATAAACACAGCATTGCACTGAATAAATGTACTGAATTTAGGAGTGGATTTAAAAAAATAATATAAGAGTTTGCAATTGCAATTCCAATTCCTTTATTTTAAAACTATTGATGCTTTTTGAAAGTGTTTCCTGTTTTGATGGAATAATCAAAGTTTCATAGCCAGTGATAATCAATAAGTCATTTCTATGCTATATAAATAACACCCAGTCTGTTCTGCCATGTTTTCCAGAACGTTAACACACACACCCACGCACACACGCATACAACACATAAAAAGGGCAAAAAAACAAGAGATCCCAGTGCTGACCTTTAAAAAACCTTATAAGTAAATCATTTAAAAATATATATCTAATTTTATTCTACAATGTGCCTCTAAAGTTCAGGCCAAAGCCATCAATGGAAACATTTTAGTTAGTTTTTTTTCTTTTTTCATTGTGACTAATAAATTATTTCTGCAACAGTTATAGTGCTTAAGTTTTATTGCACAACAAAGTAAACCCTAATGCAACTTAACAGACACACAAACTCTATAGAAAGCCATCTGTGAAACAAATGTAATCAGTTAAAAATAAATGATTAGCTCATGTCAATATGTTTTCTAAATCATTTATTTTGCATAAATTGCATGCAAGAGCATACAATTATGGAGATGACCTGCCAGTGATAGTGGATAACCCACCGCAACTCCACTTCATAACAGTTTCACTTCGGCTCCTTTTATAACCGAACTTGATCTGCTCTCTGCCAAGTGTGGGCAGCATCCATTTTGCAACGCTTTTATGGGTCACTTACTTGAAATGCAAATTATCTGATAGAGGCTGCTGGTTTCGTGAACCGGCACAGTTGACCTGGTAATCTACATTCATGAATTGAAAATTGCATGGATTCAGTAACCGCTAATTTCATATTTGCCACCACTATTAACCCTGGTGGTTATTTTCATGAGTGTGGGCCAGTGTGGAAATAGCCTCTCAGAAATGTGAAGTTGACAGAATTTTTATGAAGTTTTTATTCTGGTATCTCTGTGATTGTGTCTTGCTTTGCTCTGATCAGATGGGCCATCACACCCATGATGTACCCAGCCTCCTTCGTCTTCAGCGTTCCCAGCACAGCTTACGTGGTGTTGACCTGCATCAACCTCTTCATTGGCATCAACGGCAGTGTGGCCACCTTCATCATGGAGCTCATTGATGATGATGTGAGTGACAAAAAACAACACCAAGCACAACCATTAAATCAGCTACTTACTCACGCTATGAAATTGCAAGGCAGTTAAATTAATTCAATACAATATGGGACTAACCTACATAAGCCTAATACATGAGAAGCGGTTGCTAATTACACTTTCATAAACTCATGCAATGTCATTATGCCCATTTATGCTCTATAAATTGTCTTCCTTTTGTATCTTGATGATCCATTTTGTCTTTTTCACTAACTTCTGGTTTACCTGTTAACAGCTGTTCTTGAGTTGCTCATGTTCATTGATTCCCAGTCAGTTGTGTTTGATTGTGCTCTGTTTGCTTAGCGTTTCCTTTTTTCCTCAAGTTTCTTTGTAATTTCTTGAATTTGGTCACTTTGTCCTTCCTCATTTGTCCCTAGATTCATTACAGCTGTTTTACATTCAGTTCTAAGGATTGATTAAGTCACAGTCTGTTCCCAGAAATCTGATTGTGCATTGTTCATCCGTTCAAACAATTATACACAGGGATAAAAACCTTGCAAAGGTCCAGCCTTCATACTGTTTAGGAATGAGAGGGCTTATGTATCCTAGAGATAAAATTGCTGTGCCAAATATGCACATCAACCCCAAATCAAAATCAGAAGCCTTGAGAAGATACTGGCTTAATTTGGTAACAGCTTTGTAATTCCATTAAAATAAACCCTGTAACAATGTGGGCTGAAGGGCCACTCAAAGAGGAAGAATCCGTCTTTCAGTAAATAAAATGAAAAGCCATATGACAATTTGAGACAAAAACTTTACTTTTCATATAATGAAAACAAATTTTAAACATCTCAAGACATCAATAAGTAAGTTAACAGTTGGACAGAATATTGTCTTCCAGATGGACAATGTTACTTGACATAGCGTCATATTAGCTACAAACTGGCTTTTGGGCAGCAAAGTCTTTGCGTTGGAGTGACTGCAACAAGGTGGGTGAGGCTTATGAAAAGATACCCAAAAAGTAGGATGAAAGTCGTACATTTAAGGAGGCAAATTTAATATTTGTACACTTCAGAATTTAAAAATTGTTAAATAGGAAAGTCTTTTCTAGAAATTCCCCTTCTGGAATTTTGCAAAAAGAAAACAAAAATGGTAGTACAGATTGACACAAAACAGAAATGTCAGGCTAATTTTTTTTTTATATAAAAAAAAAATAAAGAAAGTTGTCTTTTTGCATAGTATATATCTCTGTAGAGACCTCTCCTACAGAGGAGAGACTAGAGCAGCAAACTCAGGCTGTAAAAATTTCACAGCTGCTCAAAAATCCTATTTACGCAGGAGCCATAACAGAAGCTGGCTAATTGACTTGAATCCTTGATAAACGTTGTGTGTTTTCTAAGCAAAGCCTTCCTTGTGCCTGCATGCATGTAGGTGGGTGGGTAGAACGTGTGTATCCACCTGGTATTTGCCTTAAAGCAGCCCCTTTAATCCTTTCAAGGATTTTTCAAAGAGCCAATTTTTCCCTATTCTTTTTAAACTTTAATCGTTCGCTGAGAATAAGGGTCCTCGGAGAAGTTCCCTCATCCATCTTTCAGCAAGTTGTTCATTATGGCGGCAGCCTTGGTCTCAAAGGATTTAAAAAGACAAAGAAAACCAAAAGGGAGCTAAATAAGAAATGCAGAGATTTGGTTCGAAGAGGAAGCAACGCAGAGCGAGAGGAGAAAAACTGAATGTCAATCATTTATTATTTGTGATTGCATTTAAATGGAATTTCGTGAAAAACTTGACAGTTTCTGACATAAATTATATTTTCATCAGTGGATGGACATTATCTACTTCTTTGATTTTCATTCCCTATCACTCTCTGAACCAAATAGCCTACATCCAGATAGATCTGTAGTTACACGATTAGCATTCCTCATCAACACACACAATAACACTTAATTCTTTATGAGTCCCAGCATCTTCCACACCTTCACTCTGACGCTGGATGTTGTCTTTCCGGACAGTTTTTCCTCCCCTCATGGACACAGATCCCCGTGACTTGATGTCTCCTCTGGCTCTGCTCAGGATGTTTCTTGTCTCTCCTGCATTGATTTTATTGTTGCCAGCATTCATTGGCAATTTTTAGTCATTTATTTTTTACTTGGCTCTATTTTTGCCTTCTGCATTCTCATTATTTATTAATGCAGTGTCAGTGGGGCATGTAACTCATAAAAGGTGCCAGCATAATGGGCAGGATGTTGCCCGCAGGCAGAGTAAAGGGACGGATTTACAACTTGCATCTCTTGCTTCGAAGCGCCGGGGATGCTGATGGTGTTTCTGTGAGACTTGATGGTGACAATAATCCCTTTAATTAGACTTGATTTTCACTGTCAACAGAACAGATGGGTCAGCAGAATGTTAAAACCCTCAACAAGAGTTCACACTTGATTTCTCTTCGGAATAGACTTTATCATTTTTCGCATTGCAACCAAAATCTGAAAGGGTTTCCACTGGGATTTTATAACAGATCAGCCTGGAGACGCAAGTCTGTTGTGGAATGAAAAGGGCACACAGTCCTCTAAATTTTTGACAAGTGACGTTCTGAGAAGTGCTTCTACTGTGATACTCCTAAATAAAATCCAGTGCAACCAGTTTGTTTCATATCTTCACTAGGATGTAATTTAATTGCAACACAAATCCAGCTGTTCTGAAAGGCCTAAAGGGGACAAACGTTATGAAAACCAAAACACACAGCAGAGAAGTCCAGGATGAAGTTGCAGGTTTGGATAGGAACAGGATATCCCAGGTTAAGAACAACACATAGATCACTGTTCAATCCGTCAGTGTGAAATCAAATTGAGAATGTCACAGCTGCAAACCTACCAAGACACTGCCCACCACCCAAACTGACAGAAATCGGAAAGTGCAGCATTAATCAAAGATGCTGTCTAGAGGATGCAGAGATGCACCACTTGGGCGGCAGAATATGTTGACAGCAGAACTATAAGTGGTGTGCTCCACAAATAGGAACTTTGAGGAAGACTGGCACTATGAAAGCTATTGTTGAACGACAGCATCCCACACACCATGTAGGAAAACCCTGCAGACATGTGGATGAAGATTCTCTCGTCAAATAGTGATGGCAGCAAAATGAGAATATTTTTCCTAGTGTCGGGATAAGAAGGCTCAACAAAGTTGATAGGGAGATTGATGGAGATAAATGTAGGTCAATAACTGAGGAACGCCTGTTTGAGGTTAAAGAGGACTTGAGATCTGAGGCAAAGGTTCGCCCTCCAAATAAATATAAAAATAAATGTTCTAATGCATTTCTTACCAACCGGGACCTCAAAATGGCTTCCACTTGTCTGAACCATACGAAGGCTCCATGGTTGTCTTCTGTGAGAAGTGCATTGATATTGTCTTACTATCATCACTGGTCAGTGTTGTTATTGAGCAAAAAATAGATGTAAATGCAATTAAGCAAAATTAGCCATCATTACTGTTATCTCCTTATTTTTACCTATGATGCTTTTGAGTAGCTTTTACTTCTAGAGTAGTTTTTTTTTTAGCTAACACTACACTATAATACAATGCAACACTTGAGAATTGGCTTCATATAGTTTCATTAATATTAAGCATAAAATCTTCTTGTAAGTGCCACTGAAGGCAAAGCAAGAACATCCTCTACAGTACTTGTACAGTATTACCAGAGAGCGGTCTAGTTAAAGTCAAGCCACAAGTCCATCTGAGAATCTAGAATAAGACTTGAAAATCAATGTTCACAGATACTCTCTATCCAGCCTTACTGAGCTTGAGCTATTTTACCATGCAGAAGGAGGAAAAAAATTCAGTTTGAAGATGCACCAAGTTGGTAGAGACATACCTCGAAAGATTGCAGCTGGAAAAACAGCAAATGGTTATTTAACAAAGTATTAACTCATGGGGGGATGAACACAAATACACAAGATTTTTCAGCCGTTTACATGAGAAAAGTTTAAAATAAATTGGTGTCATCCCGCTACTTTACCATTATTCTTTATTTATCAAAAGGAATTCCCCCCAAAAAATATGCTGAAGCTTGTGGGTGTAGCGCAACAAAGTACGAAAAAGTTCAAGTGGCTTGAATATGTTTGCATGACATGACAGCGAACAGATGTACTCCTACAACATGACGGCTCAATCCAGGAACAAAGCTTTGTCTCATCATCTCCAGACTCCTCAGCGGTGGCGTTAGTCAAACAGTGTCGCTCAAAAGTAAAGCTACTGGCTCCAGGATGTTTTCTGACTTCAAGCAGAGGGAGGATCTTGATCCCCTTTGGGTATTGCTCCATTTTTTATCAGTGAAAGAAAAATGTGAGGGAAAGAAAACAGCAGAGTGAAGAACCGGAGCAGCACATTCACACACTCTTTGCCCTAGTTTTTGTTTTAAAACCACTGGGAGATTTGCTACCCCTTAGGACTGTCCGACTCCCTGTAGACTACATCAATCCTTGCTCGCCTAACGCCTCGAGCCGTGTCTGAGTCAATATCTCCACCACGTGCCACACGGAGATAACCACAGGCAGGCGTTATGATTTTTTTAAATTATTATTATTTTTAAGTGACGGAGGTAAAGGTGGTGCCATCAAATTTAACTTGAGCAAATTGTATCAAACTCTACATTTACTGCCCAGCAGTGTCCGTCATTGCATTGTAGCATTGCATTGTAGCATTGCATTGTAGCATTGCACACAAAACCACGAGTTCATGCATTATCCTGAAGAATCTAAGTGATAGTACCTTAGTATTTCCACAAAAATATCAACCATTTAAAATACGATAGTTGATGGTTTGAGGTGTATATATATATAATTATTATTTTTATTTTTTTACCTGCATGCTTTCCCTGATGTTATGAATGGAGCTGCATTGAGGAAATAAGCACAAGTAGTGATATGGGTCAGATAAACCAGAGCGCATAAAGGATTTACAGCATGCAAAAAGGATTTACAGTAGCGAACATAAAAAAACAGGAGGACAAATTTGCTAGTATTCTATCATATGCTCTTATAAATGATGGGAGAAACTAAGAGAAGATGCTTTTTTTTGTTGTATTCTGAAATTAAGTCCCGCTTTGCGTCACACGTGTCCGCTGTGTGCCAGAAAGCCTAGCTTCAGATGCAACCTTTCCCAAGTCAGCCTATGCCTTTTGCACCCAAGGTCATTGCTGTTTATTAGCTGCTTGACTTTCCTGTCTCTCTACTAGCTCTCTGGAGAGTGTAAGGAATAAAGGTGCCTTCAGAAAATCCCAGGGTGGATGTGTGTTTAAATGTTTACATCCAACAGCAAGGGATTAAACACACTGACAGACCAATTGTGGGTTGCCTCCGAGCTCTTTCAAACAATTAAAAGTGATTTTATTAAGAGATTTTTTTGTTTCATAAACCTACATCCTTTAGAATGAGTTTACACTGAAATTTCATGGGGGATTTGGTGGTAACCAGTGGCAACAGGTGAAAACATTTTTGGTGATATGTGAATAAATTTCCCTTCCTAGCCAAGTACATGGATTCAGATGAATGGTTGGAAAATGACTACAATTCCTCAGTAATGTAAAATTCCTGATAGAGGAAAATTACATGAAGAGGGTGATGAGGGAACGCAGCGGTTTACTTAACAACCCTCTTTTGGTTCGGTTTTGTTCTAGAGCTGCTTAGGATACAATGAAGTCTCAGGATTACAAGGTTTCCAGGAGAAAAAAAATACCACATTATGTCAATAAGCTTAGCTTCTCATGCAAGTCAACCTAACAATGATCTCAAAGAGCTGAGGGAAAAAGAAAAAACATTGGGTCATTGTTATGTGACCCTCCTTAAGCTCTGAATATTTCAGTCTGGAGACACCATCCTTCATGCTTCAGAGAGCTTCTGCAGATTTTGCTGGAAAAACAACTAACAAAACAAAATTACCAGCAGTTTAGGCTGCAAAAGATGCTTCCATGGCAAAGAAATTAGGAGTCCCTTTTTTTTTGGTGTGAGCCTATTTCATTGGTTTTAGTATTTTTCAAAAATGATCCAATAAAAAAAAAAAAAAAAATGATTTGTGTGTAAATGTAGACAAAGCAATATGTAATTGCAGTAAACTTTTATTGTTTTTTGTTTGTGTATTGTGGAAGGCTATCCTTGCTCGTTGTCTGTAAATCATGTGGTGTGTTTTAGCTGAATTCATACAAAACATGAAACTATGGTCCTGTTGCTGTATATTTATTAATATTTCTTATATAAGCTCTGACAGTTCTTTTTCATGTCAAGCTCTGCTCTTTGTGTGTTCTGAAGTATTTAGTTTTTCAAGGAAGACTGCTTGAAGATTAAACAGCACCATACACCAAATGTATCAAGGATGGAGAAATTATTGCTAAACTCAACATCTGAAGGTTTGCTTTTACATGATGATCAGTGAGAGCTTTTCATCATGGTCTCATGTCTGCTCCAGTGACCAGCTACTCATAAGAGGAGAAAATAATATTCTTACATAAGCCCACGTTTGATCTTAAGCATCCGTGTGTTTATTTTTCCACAAAGAGAAATGATTAGACTTGGTGGCATTTTCATTCATTTGCATGCACTCATATCATATGCATAGTGAAATTATTTTAAAGTAAAAATATATATATGTAAAAATTGTTTTGCGAACTGTACTTCATTTTGTTCATCCGATGTCGCTACCCTCCAGCCCCTCCTTGCCAACCTCCCCACCATTTTTTATTTTTATATTTTTGTGGATGTGGCATTATCATCTGTCCTTGCTGTCTCAGGTAGAAGTAGAAAGAGTTGAGCATGAAAATCCACACCTGGATTTAAAATCAGTTCCTGAGCAGAGACATCTGAGCATTGCTTAAAAATAAACATATATATAACAAGGTCACAGAGTTGGCTCCCAAGACGTCAACAGTTTCTACTGATGTTTCTGTAGCATCACAGATGCACTCAGTCACTTGAGCTATGTTATTATTTAGATTCTAGGCAATGGTAAGTTCACCTACATTGTGTTTTTGTGGAGTTACGTTGGCTACAAACTCTTTTTGAGCTTAATTAACAAATACAATATCTGGCTGTTTGTTGACAGTTATCTGCATTGTGTACACATCCAGTAAAATTGACTTACAATTATTTTGGGGACTGTTTCTACCGGTTTTACATATTTGCTGCAGAACTACTTCTTTGTCCAATGTTCCTAAGAAGCATTGCAAAAAGCATCATGGAGGAGCATCATTGCCATGAAATGCCAAAGGGGAAATGTTGGAAAGAGCAGGAGTTTCTCAAAGAGATTGTCGTCAAGGTGTCAAATTACAAAGTCCAATTTCTTTTAAGTTACATTTAATATGTACATCATTTTCATTGCAATTTAGGGTTACATAGCTACTCGCTTGTGTTATAAAATTTTACTATGTGTCTGAACAATATATAACGCTCCGTTTTAATTGTAAAATTGGATGAACCCAAAAAGTCCTATCACTTGTTTCTGAGTCATAAAACTAGTGAGAGTTTATATTAGTATCACCTAACTTAATGAATCCAAGATGTTTTCAACCAAAACTTCTGTATTTTGTGCAGCTTTTCCTGCCTGGCACACAGCATATGGCTGAGATTAGCTGCTCCTTTACAGAGCAGGCACATAACCCAGAAACGTAACCGGTGAAAGTCTGTCTGACTGTGGCATTTGGCCTGTTATGGCTCCATGCAATCTTGGTAACTGCATATTGAAAGCTCAGTCATGCAAACTAATTTCACCTTGCAATAACAGAGACACACACACACATACACGCACACACGCACACACACCAATGAATGAAATATTGGACACTAATGGACTTTACCTGGAAAACTATGACACACCTTACAACATCCTGCATTACCGAATCTTTACACCAGCAAAAGCAGAAATGATGAATTTTTAGTCTCCTGCTGCGAACGCGTGAGCTTTGAAGACTGCAATGAAGCAGGATGCATAATGCATGAAGTTGGTTTTGAACGCCAAGCCACGGCAAGTGTATTTATAGTTTACCCTTGCTCTTTCTGCGTTTTGTTTTCCAAACTGTTTCTCTTCTGTGGCGTACTGGACGTCCTTCCTTACATCCATTAGATTGTTACAAGCTCATTTTTCTGAAGCCATTTAGCTCATTACTGCTTTGTCCTTTATTGCGATCCCACATAATTGCCCCCATGGGGGAATAGGTTTGGTAAAATAGTAGTAAAATACCTTGTCAAGATAAGACATGCTTTTAATTTATTTCTTATTGAACAGTGAACCAATATGATTTTGCTCTGTTTTTGGTGTTTTCTGTCTTGTTTATCACATTGTCAAAATAATTCCAAGAGGCAGATAAACAGAGTTCTCATCTCTTGGGTCAGGATGTTGCGTTTCCCTCAGTTATGATTTAAAAGACGAACATCTGTTTGCCTGAGCCTCTGCTAATCCATTTATTTGTACATGTTTTTCCGTATGTGGGCCTTTTCACAGATCACACAGTATGTTTCCCACTGTCAAATATGGTAGAAGAAACTTGATACACTGTGCTCTCTGAATACACCATTTGGAGCGCTGCAACACAACAGCGCTCAGCGTGTGAATGGAGTGCGGGGTGTTTGTTAATTATCAGCACTGTCTTCTGAAGTTCTAGCTCCTCTCGCCCTGCTGATTAAAGATTAATGTTCACCATATTGTGCTTGGGCTATACAAAAACCCTACCAGGGCAAATAAATATTAGAAAGTTTGTCATGCCTCTGATGGGTTTGTTTTTTTTGTTTGTTTTTTTTCTTCAACAGAACATATCCCACATTAATGACATAGTGAAGCAGGTGCTTCTGATATTCCCACATTTCTGTCTGGGCAGAGGTCTTATTGACATGGCCAAGAACCAGGCAATGGCAACACTTTTCATCAATTTTGGTAAGTACTTCTGCCACACCAGAAGCAAAAAACAAACTATATCACATTAACTGACACATAACGTTTTGCAACTTTATTTGTTGCTCATGTGGGTATACATTTTAAGCTTCAAATGCTTTCAATGTTGTCTAAAAGCAATATGCTTAGAGAACTATTAAGCTGGCATCCAGTGGTAGGATTTAAGAAAAA
The DNA here is from genome assembly GCF_019740435.1 of Gambusia affinis. Classification (NCBI taxonomy): domain Eukaryota; kingdom Metazoa; phylum Chordata; class Actinopteri; order Cyprinodontiformes; family Poeciliidae; genus Gambusia; species Gambusia affinis. Next base: position 14,308,531 of record NC_057885.1, on the reverse strand, counting down.
AACACTCTGTGCTGCCTTCCTCTTACTGCACAGGGAAATGACTGCTTGTGACAAAAACTACAATTTTAAAAGCTTAAATGCTGTCACTATTCAGATATTTGTCACCAGAATGGTATATCAGTGGTCAATACAGACATTGTGCAAGTCTCACTTTTCTCCATATAATCGGTTCATGTTTTGAGAGTTTACTTAAGGTTTACAGGTTGTTCCAAGGACATGGTCTCTCACACCAGTGAAAGTATGAGACTTTCTACTGTTGGCTTTTCTCACAAAACACAGTTTGGCCTTTAATGTCAGTTCAAAACAAGGTTGTAGGATCAGTAGAGGAGATGTCAAAGTCTAAGTATACATTCATACCGGTGCTACAAGCTGTCCCTCATTTACCCTGGTACACAAATAGAAAATTAAGCTGCAGCCACAGGTCATTATCATGTTTGTTGGTGCTTTTCAGGAAATCATCCAACTTTTTATTCTTTCTTTCTTGCAGAGCAGAATGAACTTTTGTTTTTGTAAACTTGAATCAATTAGTTTTGTGCATCTTTGTTGATGAATGCATTAAAATAATGTTTTAAATACACCAGAACATTATCCAGATCACTTACAAGCATCCTAATACATTAAAAGTTTTGCATTTTTGTCAAATTCATTTAAATAGCACAACAAAGAGGAGGAAAAAGTGCTCAGAAAGAGAATACACTCACTGTCTGTGGGAGGAAACTTGACACAAACTAGAGTGTGAGTTATCCTTGAACAGTTTGGCTGAAAGGAGAACAGATGAACGCTAACAAACAAATACTGAACAGGTTGGTGAGAACAGTAAAACATACATGCTGAGATCAGAGAGGGCTGCTTAAAGCTACAGGGAGAGAAGAACAGATTGGGGAAAAAAATAGAAAGAATATTTACCCATTCATTTTAGAAGGGTCTGTTTCTCTTTTTTTTCTTTTGACGAATACTTGGGTTCCATTTTGAAATGTACAGAAGCTGTTCTTAAGTTCTACTAAACTAACAATGGATTGATTTTAAAACAGTGCAATTCAATGTTACTACAGTATTTACAAAGACTGAGGTTCAAAAATGATAAAAATATGTAAATTTTTATAGAAAAAACTAACCATAACTAACCATATTAGTACCATACTGTTAGTATTAATCTTTAAGGTTGTTGATAATTGCATTAATATTGATTTTTGAGGTTTTCAGGAAGATGGGAATATTGCTCATATAAACAAACTCAAATTCAATGAGGACTAACACTTAAAAATCAATTTGAACGTTGGTTTACCCAAACTGTATCTGCAGTTACTCAAAATGACTCGGTGGGATCCTTTCACTCACCTCCCTCCCTCCCTGATTCTGATCAAATATTAAGCATACTTGAGACCTAGTTTGATAAACATGGGGGAACCATGAACTGGTTCAAACACAGTAGTTGTTCAAATTGCAGCTCGCCTCATAATTTTGAAAATGGTGTTTACCATGAGACCAATTGGCACAAGTGTTTAAGTGTTACACCATAAACATAAGAATATTCAGGCATAAAAACAGCATGCCTTGGGTCTACTTGTGGTCACAACTCCAAGTCACACTAAAGTAGTACACATACCCACAAATCATTCAGGCCTTCCCAGAGAAACACTCAATTCAACCACAGTCCTCATTTTAAAGTGACACCATACTATTTCTTTCAAATAGCTAGTTCTCCAGGGGGGAAATATTTGACCGGTAACACAGCTCCCAAGCCTCTACTAAAGCTCTGAGTTAAATTTAGACGGGAGAAAGGGAGACAAGTGGTACGGTGGCTGCGGAGGTGGATCTGGGGTCGAGGGGGCTGTCAAGAGGCAAAGAAGCACATGAAAGTGGAAGAGGAGCCTTATCTGCCGAGATGGAGCAGGAAATAGCAGTCTGAGGAATAATTTGCAGTGGTGGTGGAGACCAGAGAGAGAAAAGCAATCACAACTTAAAAGGGCTGGTGTGAAGAGGGGCTATTTACTAGAGAATGAGACTGAAAGCGCTTTCGTTTTTCTTGTCTCTCATTTTGCTCCCCCGCCACTCCCCTCACTCCGCTGTATCAGGCTGTAAGGAGGGAGAAAGTTTGTGTCAAGGGCTGTCACCGCTTTACTTATGTGTTCATCCATTAAAGACCCTCACTTATAGAAAGCAAGTACAGGATGTCAACAATTTTCTCAAATTACTTTTTAAATTTTTTTCTTTTAATTTTGGCTATTCTGTAAGAGGCTTCTTAAACTGCTGCCTTCAACAATACGTCACAGATAAATTTTAAAAGGCCGATAACATTTACAGAAGACACACTATAATTTGGCTGTCTGTGAAGTGAAAACATAGCAGTTTTCTTTTTATTTTGACAATTTTTACCTGAAAAATGTCTGTTGAGATCTAGAAATGGACCTAAAAAGACCCATGACTGTCATCACTGTACTCAAGTCCTTTGTTTTTGTTTTAGGGGAAGATCGTTTTAAGGATCCACTGAGCTGGGAGATGGTGGGAAAAAATCTCCTTGCCATGTCTATTCAAGGAGCTGTGATGTTCATCACTACCATTCTCATCCAGTACAAGTTCTTCTGCAAACCGAGGTGACGCTTAGAAACTGTTTAATGGTATTTCTCTTTCCATAGGTATGGTAATATCAGACAATAACTAACTTCTGAACATTTAACATGGCCAAGAGATGATGGGACAGTGGAAAAGATTATTATGTGCAAGTTGTCCAATAAGGAGTTTGCTTCTCACTGAAGCTAGTCAAGTCTAAAATGTTATGTGAATGCAAACATGTGGCAAGCACAGACGTCTCCAATGATAACATCAATGTCCACGGTTTACATTTCAGAAAAAGTATTCTTTTCAAAGAAGCTACATGAATGATCAGGTTTTCCTGAAACACTTGAAAGCCGAATAGGAATATTAGCACTATAGGTTGTTCAGCACCAATCTGGTGATTGAATAAAGAACACATCCATTTATTGAATAGTAAATTGTAAGTAATGATGTACTATCCAGTAAATTAATGCATCTAGAAGGGGTTTTGGATTGAAAATGTTGCTTACTTTATGTCATTTTTTTATTAAAAGGTGATTAATTGTATAAAATAAATTACAAGCCCTTCCATTAAACTGATTAAAAATTTTAGTCCCATGTAAGTGTTTTGCACATCTATTCCACATGCACCTCTCAAACAGCAAATCTTTGCTATCCAAATAGCAACATGTGTTTATTCGTTCTGTGACTGCATTTGGGTTTGTGAGTGTGAATTTTTGTCAAATTAATGTTTCCATGGAAACTAACCCTCTGCAGCTCATGAAAATTGTAGAAATTGTTTTCACAGGGTTTGAACTTTGACTGAACTAATTTATTAGGTTTATTTTAATATTAATAAGCCGAGATAATCGGAGCCCTTGACTTTGTGTCCAATCAGGCTTATATCACCAAAGCAGGCGGCTACAGAGGAGGAGGACGTTGACGTTGCCCGGGAACGCCAGAGAGTGTATGAAGGCAGAGCTCAGAATGACCTGTTGAGGATCTGTGACCTCACAAAGGTATTCAACCTTGATTTCAAATACTTTTTTTAGTCTGTGTTATTCAGTCTTTTTCTATGATAAATCATCCCACAGGCTGGTTTGCACAACAAGGCACAATCACACAATTTTAATACACTTTGGCATAGTCCTTCTTCAATGTGCGAGCCACAGGATTCTAATTAGTGAAAGAACATACTGCCTTCTGATGATCCCCAGCTGCCTATCTTTTCTTGAATTGTGACAGTTTTGTGAATGTGTACGGTAACATTTCTTTATGAATGCCATAAAAAGACATATTTTTTGAGTCTAAATCCAATCAAACTTCAGCAATGTACTTTCTGTTTGCCCTTGAGAATCCTCATTCAATTTTTTATTTTTTTTTTATCTTCCATCACAAAACACGTATTTTACATTTTTGAGATGCATTTCGCGCACAGCAACCTCCTCACTTATCTTCACCTCTGCTAAAGATGTGTGAAAAGGTTTAAATTAAATTTGTCTTTTATAGCAGTAGTGAAAACATTTTATATATATATATATATATATATATATATATATATTTTTTTTTTTTTTTTTTCAAAAATGCAATCTTAAAAAAATCACACACAAAAAAAAAACACAACTACTGGCATCCCTAACATGTAATTATGAATTAATAGCATTCTTTTATTTGGAGTTTACTTTTTTAAGATTATCAAAATATCTCCAAAAGTCTAGCAAGCCACCTATGTGTCTTTGATTCCTCAGGGTATAAACATGAAGTTATAGACCTGTTTTTCTTAGCTACTTTTAAAAAGTGGGGAACACAAGGGAACAAGAAGCAGAAGAGATATAATAAATCTATCTCTGCATGTTTGTAAATTTGTTTGCTGTGTTTTGTTCATGTATTTTTGTGTTAAATAAAAATTAAAAGTTAAATTAAAATACTTAGCAAAAATATAAGAATCCGTGCTTTCGTAAAACAACAAATACTCACAATTTTTTTTGCTACAGACGGAATGCAAAACATTCATATTTGCCAAGTTAAGCTAAAATCTAGAGCTGTTTAAGAGCCAAACAGGCCAGATGAACTTCCCCTCACTAGCAAGGAGTGACATCTTCAGGTCGCCATCTTGGATCCATAAGCATAATCTGTTTGAAAACTTTTATACATCTTTAGTAGTTGTGTCAATAATCATGGATGGTGCTATACAGTATGTGACTGACTTTTCTTAACATGTCTCATATATTCTGTACAGTTTAAGTAAAAAAAATCAATCACATTTATTAGAAGTGTAAAAAAACACAATGGCTGTTGCATTGTGTTGCACACCCTTTACCTAATGCCTTGTTGACGTGTTTCTTTTTTTAGGTCAGTTTCACCATCTAATCTTCCCACTTACACACCTCTCAGCAATAAGTTAATGATGAACGTAACATAAAGTTCAGCTTTCGGCATAGAAATCCCCAGAGATTAATTGGCATCCTATTGGTAAAGCTTTGGTTTCTGAGAGGTTGCAGTGATTCAAAAGCAGTTGATTCTTCAAATGTGTAGCTCAGGAGTAGGACACCAAAACATCTCCTGATTTATAAAGAAATCATTGCCAAAGAAAGCAGTAACCAATAGTTGAAATAAATATGAGCCTGCAGTAGCATTAAAAAAACTGGTAATTTCTCCAAAAGAAATGAAAATACAAGACTGAGATTAATACTGTAGGTTATAATTTCTCGAGGAAATTCATCACGGACTGACACAGAATCTAAGAGATGCTCCATCCCTCCAGTTGATCATCTGCTTTAGTACCGTAATTTCCGGACTATAGAGCGCACCTGATTATAAGCCGCACCCCCTACATTTTTAAAGGAAACACATTTTTATACATACATAAGCCGCACCGGTGTATAAGCTGCATGTGCCTACATTGAAACATGAGATATTTACAAAGAAAGACGGTACACAGAAATGTTTTTAAAGTTTTAATAATATGCTGTAGCTTTTCTTTCTGAACAGCAGCAATATAGCAAAACATCACTAGCAGGGCTGGTTTAAATAACATACAGTTAAAAGTCACGGAGAGCCATCATCCCCTTCCTCCTGTGCACTGAAACCATGGAAGTCTTCTTCCTCAGTGTCTGTTTCCTTCTTTATCGGCCAGCTCGATTGCTTTTAACTTGAAACCTGCATCATATGCATTTCTTCTGCATTTTCCATGATGAGGGTCTGTTCAAGCTAATTTTATTCATGCACAAAGCACGATATTACATTAGTCTTCCTCTACAGATATATTCCAGCTGTCTCACGCCTACCTTTTCTGCTCCAGCGCCCCTACTGGCCGTTAGAAAAAATTCATAAGTAAGCCGCATCGTTGTATAAGCCGCAGGGTCGAAAGCGTGAGACAAAAGTCGCGGCTTATAGTCCGGAAATTATGGTAATCATGTTTTTAGCCAACAACTGTTTGGAAAATATATTGTTGCTGCTAGAATACCATTTTATGTCTGTGAAACTGTCTTGTTAGCTGTTTCTATTAAATCTAAATAGACAGATGATTCAGTAACCATCTATTTGTTTGAGGCACTTCCTGCTTCCACTCTTCACATAGTTCTTACAGACTAGTGTTCATTTCTTCAATAATGATAGAAGCAGAGCAATGTATTGTGAAGCAGTAAGGTTGTGGTTTTGATGTACCAATAACTGTTTAAGGGTTCTGTCTTGAGTCAACACAATTGTGGTTTGTCCTTGATTAGTTTTTCAACTAATCAAGAAGTAAATATGCAAGAACCATATATACTTCTTACATATGATTCATATGTAAGAAGTATTACTTAAAAAAATGTCAGAAAACTAGACTGTCAATGAGCAAAAAAGCAGTCAAAGTCCAAGGAAGACAGAAGGAATGGCATAAGACTGGTTTTGTTTTGGTGTTAGTACTCTGGCCTTTAGTTCATCACAGTGTTTGTGCGTCTCTGAGGCGGCAGGATTACTGTTTGCTCCACTGGCAGATGTTCCCTCCCTGCAGGCCGCGTGGCAGCAGGAAGTGTCACAACGGCAGCCTCCATTGCACTTCTGATGCCGACAGTTGGCTGATCTAAGAGCCTTTTCCTCCTTACCACCTTTCCTTACTTCTCTGCTCCCTCGGTCTCCTCGGTCTCACCGTACTTAATCTTTCGCTTATTGCTCATTCGCACAGTTGGCGCCGCGCTCTCAGGGATAATTACTGAACAAGTGCTGGCTGAAACAGTTGGAGAGGTAATGTATTACAAATCATCTCTCAAGGTGAAAAAAAAAAACTAGAGGCTTGTATAGTTGTTCCTCTTCAGGCAGGATTTATGTAACTTTCTGGAGAATAATTCCTTATCAGTTCAACTCATGACTTCACAAAACTTCTGTTTCTGATGAGGTGGACACCTTCTCCAACGACAGGTTGTGTCTGAAATGACACATTTTCTGTCACTGTAGAAAAACAGCAGTTCGTTGGCAGAAGGCATCAGGATTCTTCATGCAGTGCCCTCACTGACTCCCACAACAGCTGTGGCCCATCCATTTGAGAGGGGGGGGTTAGATAACAAATTGATCAATGAGCACACAGCTTTGGTGGCCACACGCCACAGGATACACCCTGTCATAAATCCAAGCATGCCTCTGAAGCGATCGACAGTACATCAGTCATGTGTCGGATTCCTGAATCACCCTCCTTCCTTCCATCTCCTTTTCTTGCTCCTCCAAACATCAGAGTTTTCCCCCATCTACTAGCTTCCACTTAGCATTAGCACCTCGACTCTCATCGGTTAAGACTCTAATGGAAGCGTGTCGGTCTGAGAGCCCGTTATTGGGATGCCGCTGTCAATTGAGCGTTCCAGGCGCTCATTAAGTTGACAGGGAAGTTTTCGGAAGACCTGTGACAGATGTTTGAGTTTAGAAGATGAGCAGATGAGTGGCACCTTGGCGTGCTACAGCTCAGCTAATGCTATAATGTTTGCCTGGACTTCTAGTGGCACAAATCAGACACTAGCTGACAAGAGTTCTTTATTGAATTATTACTAAAATGTTACCTCTGTTTCTCCCTGGTGTTTACAAAGATGGGGAAGTAGGTATTTGCTATCCAGCTGAGTTTATTATTATTATTATTATTATTATTATTATTATTATTATTATTATTATTATTATTATTATTATTATTATCACACATTTATTACTTAAAAATAAAAACATTGTGTCTGGAAATGGCTGTATTTTTTAAAGAATTTTCTCTGCGTAAGAAAAATAAAAGATGAGTATTGAAAAATGATCTTAATTCCAACCATCTGTCTGTATGTTCATCCATCTAAATGACTAGATGAAGTAATTTTTTTTTTGAAGAAACAAATTTCTTTTTTTCTTTTCTTTTTGTTGAAGAAAATAAAACATTTGAAAGGGAAACCCAAGTAGAGCTGTTGACAAGAGTTTCACTCACAATTTGACAGAAGGGAAAATATTGTCAAGCCAAAACATGACATGTTAGCGTCTCCTAACAAAGATGTCTGAATACTGGATTTAAATATAAAGGTGCTTCAAAATAGTAGCAATTTAACTATGTGCACACCTATGCACATCTTTTGTTTGTTTTTTTGGTGTAAAAGTCATATTTACTGTGTTTGAGTTTCCAAGCTCTGCTTGCCAATGTGCCAAATGCTGACTGAGTTTTCTTCTGGATTTTTGGTTGACATCCCATCTCTCCACCTTAAATGAAAATTAAAAAAAACAAAAAACGAGCTAGTTCAAAAAGCAATCATTCTTCATAGCTCTGAAGGACACAGTCTTTGTTGTAGATTTCAATTCTTTTTAATGTTATATCACCATCAGCAACTGTAACAAAGGCTCTCTCATCTTACCACCTGCAGCAGAACAAAACTTTTGAGTATAAAGAATCTTCTTGGAAAACTGAGTCATGCACTAATTATACTATTATGTTGAATACAATTCAACAATTTTAATTCCAAGTCAATGTTACTGCAATTCATTGGCCATACTGAGTTTTTTTTGTTTGTTTTTAGGTAGGTAAAGTGTGATTAGGCACATTGATATGAAGTAGCTTAATGAGGCTGATCTCTGGCCGCGGATGTTTTTGTGTGAAGTCTTTCAGATGATCAGAAAAATCCCAGCCATCTTTCATTCAGACTACAGAGTCAGAATGAAATAGTTCAAAATATTTTAAAGGTAAATGAGAGAAAAGTGATGGATTCATTATTAGACAGGTTTAACAAAGCTGTACTTTCTGTAAGACTGCTCATTAATATTCACTCCTTCACTCATTGCTGTGGCCACAATGTGCCTTTGGCAACTTAGGGATTCTGCTTCAGATTCTTTGAGCATTCTAACCAAAGAAGAGCACTTCACATGCCCTGCCCTAATTGACTTTAAAAGAGAAGCATCTTAATAACTACGATGTAGATACATGGTGGTGTTTTATTGTCTGAGTTGTCAGTAATTTGCACTCTAGAGGCATTTTGGCCCAGTCTTTTCTACAGAATTGTTATAATTCAGTCACATTGGAAGATTTCCATCATGACTGACCTCTTTTTAAAAGGTTTGTCATTTAAATTTGACTCAAGTCTGGGGTTTAGACTTGTGCAAGTGATTTAAAAAAAACTTTCTAAATCACTTCCTTTATTCATTTTCCTACAAGCTGGTTAGAACATCTCCTCTGTTTTAGGGTATGTTGTTTTGTTTATTTATTTTGCTAGGTTTGGTTTCCAGTCTGTCGCGCTGAGAACACTAGATGTGTTTGAAGAAAGTACCCATTAATAAAATACTTCCAGCTTGTGAGTGTTAAAGGTTATTGAGGCTGATAAAGTGCTCCTCAAAGTTGAGGCAGATAATGTTCACAGGCTCCATCACTGCAAACACTAATATAAAAAGAAGAAAAAAGTCTACTGTTCCGTTCTGCACAAGTTTTTCAAATGTATTTGGAATGCCTTTCCCCGTCTGGCTTCTTCATAGTTTTCCAAGTGATCCATTGTATTTAAAATGTGTTTCCTTGACTTTCACAATCTTTCTTTCCCTTTTTCTCCCACCCATTTCCTCTCCCTCCCCTTTTTTTCTTGCTGCTGCTATGGTCTATCGCTCTGTACTTTCTCATGCCATCCACTGTTCTGTCTCCCTCGCAGTCTGCTCCCCACCGTCCGCCACCTCCCGCCTTTTCTCTGGCTGGTTGGTTGATTCATTGTATTGTCTGCTCGCTGCAGGTATACCCTGGGAAGAGCACCCCTGCTGTGGACCGGCTATGCGTGGGCGTGCCTGCTGCAGAGGTGAGCCAGATGCTGCCGAATTACACAAGCAACTTCTCAACTGTAAAGTTTGTGTGAAATTTGTCAACCAGGAGGACTATTTTTTGCACAGTGAAAACTAGAAGTTTACATATATAGAAAAAAATGGACACATGTATATTTTTTTTTCCTCACTCCCTGCATCTAAATCAGACCAAACGTATCTTGTGATAGATTAGTTAGAATTACCTCAATAATGAAAGAAAGACTATGTCTGAGATTTGTTTATTTATTATTGTCTTTACATGTCCTCAGTGTTTGGGAGTATTGCCTTTAAACTGTTTTGTTTTCAATCAACCAAGTTTATTGGCATAGCACATTTCAGCAATAAGGCAGCTTAAAACCTTGGATTTTCCACCTCGATCTTCTCACTGGCGTTGGGCTTTGTTTAAATTAGAACAATTCTAATTCCTCATTTCGATTCCAGGTCTTAATGACTCTTGATTCCGATTCTATTTAAACACTGTGAAAAACATTTACAGGGTTTAAATGAGCTGGATGATCAGCTCTCTGGATAAAACAGTCCCCACTTCTGCATTTCTTTTAATTCTGACCTTTTTATCTTTTATTACCCTAACCATGATTTTTTTCTCTAATACTTCTAACTAGTATATAAATATCACACATATGTACTTGAATATATACGTTCAGAATCTTCTTTATATGGGTGCACTTTCACAAGAGCGCCTTATATTTTAAAGCTGATGAAAACACATTCACAGCAGGATTTGCATTGACCAAGTATTTTCCGTCTTTTATAGGTTTTTTTTGTTGTTTTTTTTTAAAAAACTGTGACTGCTATCTGTCATTTTGACAGATTACACACACCTGACCACTTGATGCAGACAAGTGGACATTTTCAACTTTACACATAGATGTAACTAAATCAATCAATCAAAAATTCCCCACATGGGTGTCATCTCTGACCAAGACACTGAAACACTGAAGTCAATGCATCTTGCTGTCCATGAGCTGACAGTGTGTTGAAGACTTGTGGAGGCTTTGGAGCGCATCTGCAGCTGAACCACTGCTGCAGGATTCTCCTCTCGCTCAGGGGAGCGTTGATGAGATCAAGAAAAAAAAAAAAACCCTCATCCAGAGAGTCCGGGTGACTTCTGATCACTTTAATTGGAGAAATGTTCCCTGATGTCACTGCACAGAAACATCTGTTTGATCTCATCACAAGCAACTTATCAAACAACTTCCGCTCCCCCCAACTTCTTAAACCTAATCCAGGTTAGGAGCTGGTGCAGTATAAAATCATAAATGATGACCAGAGTGTATCTGTTCGGTGCTATGCTGGCAATAAGAGCTGTAGGAAGGAGCATCGATGCGGCGCGTTAGATACAGAGATTTCTATAATTATTTTCCATTAACGCAGAGGTTCTTAAACATATTGGTCATGTTCCCTTCTTTGCACAACTTTTTCTTGCTGCAAATGTTGCAGTGAGCCAACTAGTCTTTTCTTTTATTAAGTGTATCCAAACTCTTTATTCCACACTGTCCATGTGTGGCTCAGCACAAACTACCAGCTGATTCTAATTCGTTGGAATGTGGCAAATTCTTTTGTTGGCAGACTCAAACTTAAAACTACAAACTGAAAATTTAAAATTAAACAACGTAACTACGTATGTATAATGTCAACTACATATTTTTACTAATTTCTTTATAAGAAAACAAAAACAAAAACATTGCGATTGTATAATCAAGCCACACTGGACAAAAATACAGGTGATATAAACAGTTTAAAGGCCAAAATCAATGTGATATTGGTTGAGTAATTGACCACAACTTCTGCTTTTTGAAATCAATAGATTTTGTCTCATTCTTTCCTCCAACCGAGTCCATACAAAATGTTCTCTAAACTCACCTTAATGAAGGCAGCAAAACAATCCACCTCCATTACTTATGGCATTATACTGTTTAGTATAAGTGTTCAAAAATAAACACACAAAGACTATACAGTACCAAACAGCAAAGGCGTGTGGATCGAATTGAATATCGCAACCTTGTAAATTACAACCAGATAGCAAATTTGGTTAAATGCAATCATTTCGTAGCGTGTGATATGTTACACACAGCTTAAAAGCTGCTCTGCACACACATCTAAACACAGTGTGAAAAGCTGACAGCCATTGGGGCTCAGAGGGCTTCCCCGCTGGTACCCATCGTCGCTGCCGGTGTTTACTCGGAGCCCAGTGTAAATGCCAGAGGAATATTGGGATTCATGGGGCTCTGCTGATCACACTTCCATGCATTATTTACATCAAGCTTAGTCCTGCTCGACGCGTTCATTGGGCGCAGGTCACAAACAAGCAGGGATCAATGGAAGACAGGAATCAAATATTTATGCCAAAGCCAGACTACCTAAGACCGAGGGGGAGAGGGGTCACATGACCACAAATAGAGGGGTCTGCAGGAACAACTTCCTTTCATGCCGAAGCCGTAGAAGCAGTAGCGCCGGGAGAAAAATATAAAGACCGAGGAGGCCGTTTGTTTGTTGCAGTGTGAAGAAGCACGTAGAGACTCTGGGAATAGCAAGACTCTCACAGTGTTTGTTGATTTACTGCCTGTTTTGTTTGTGCACACAATACGTCAATTTGTTATTTTATAAACCACCAAGCTACTCAGAAAGACGTTCACACTCTCTGTATATTTGCCTCATTGTATTTGCTAATGATCACAGAGTATTACGAATGCGATCAAGAATGTTGCCCTGTCAGTTCTCCGATGAGACTTGTACTGTTTTTCTAACGGACGACCCCTCTGCTCCAGTGTTTCGGCTTGCTGGGGATCAACGGCGCTGGGAAAACCACGACATTCAAGATGCTGACGGGAGACATCCCAGTCTCCAGCGGAGAGGCCTTTCTAAACGGATACAGGTGAGGCTCTGTGTCCCACTAGTGCACAGAGTAACTTATCTCAATTAGCCACCCAAGATAGCTGCTCAGGTGGGGATCGAGCTCTAGTTTTTTTTGTTTTTTTCTTTCTTCCCCTCTCTAACCATTTTCTTTTTTTTTTTTTTGTAGTCTGTAACATTTATATTTTGCTTTTTCTACCCTCAGTGTGTTCTGTTGTCAGGGTTCCTGGCCATGTCTGTGACAGCATGTGATTTGATTGAACTTATTTTCTTGTTTGAAAAGCATGGCAAAATAAAAGCAGAGTAGTAGACCACGTTTGTATCTCCAGACTACAGTAACTGTTTCATCCATCCATTTCTTCTTCCTTTTCTTCCTTCTTCCTTCCCTTCCTTCCTGTCTTTCCATTTTTCCTGTGACTCTTCTGTCCTTCCATTGTTCTTTCTCTCAGTTTGCCTTTCATTTGCTTCAAGCTTTACTTCAACACTTTGGTTATTCCTTTCCTCCTTGTCTCCTGTGCTTGCTATTTCATTCTTCAGTTTTTCTTTCCTTTCTTCATCCCTTCCATCTCACCTACTTTTCCTCTTTCCTATCCTCCCTTCATTTTGTCCTTCCTTCATCTGTCCTATGTCCCCCCTACTTTCTCTTTCTTCTGTTCTCTCTACCAGCATACTTTTCTTCGAAATCCCATTTTAAAGCCTGCCACTGTTGTGTTATAAGTTTTCTATGAACTTCTGTATTCATACGCAGTGAGGCAGGACACAAATCTATGAAAGTTTGAGTACCGGAATGTGTGGGAATTTGATATATATATATATATATATATATATATATATATATATATTCCTGATTTGTCTCCTCACCAACATATTCAGAACACTGTGATCTTTCTTGCAAATATATCATTCCTTTTAACCTGTACCTGCTTCAGTTTTTTTTTTTTTTTTTTGTTGCACGTGTCTACAAAATCCATCACAAAGAATGGTTGTACATGCAATATGAAAAAATAAAACACCTTGACAACAGCGAAACAAGAACCCAGAACACTTTGTGAGAAAGTAGGCTTGCCGTCTCTTATTTTTAGGAACAAACGGCTCTGTTCCTTCGCCTCCTTCGGCAAGCAACTCCAGGCCCGGCTGAGGGAGTGCATACGCAGTGGAGCGGTGGTTGCTCTAGATGTTCATTCATACATCTGATAATTGACTTTGTGTTCGACATGGGAGCAAAGTCGTATGCAGCGGGGGCCTTACACAGCTCCGGTAATGTTGATTAATGTGGGTGATAGTGATCAAAGAAAAATCTCCGGGACCTTTAGGGGAATCAGCTGAAAAGAGGAAAAACAGATGTGAGCAGGCAACACCCACTCTTATGTTTTCATCTCATTATGCTCGCTTTCCGCGCTCCGGCAAGAAGAACGATCAGCAGAGGAGGAGAGGCAACAGTTCTTTAAATGGATGCTTCTGCTCTCGCAGCAGTTCTCCATCTTATCTGTAATTTCAAGAATATCTGTCCCTACCTGCATCGACTTCCTTCTCTGCTTGGTGTCTGTTTAGTGTTTAAAATGGAAACCATGTGGGTGTTGGCTCATTTGCTATCTTTTATTCTAATAGACCAAGAGGAAATTAGAAAATTAGTGAATCATTACCTCATTTGTGGTTGTGCTGGATGTTTACATCATGGACTGTTTGTGTGATCTCTCAATTGCAAACAAAAGCACATCTCCTCTCCACCCCACATTTTTCTAAGTTATAGGCACATTTATATGCAGTTCTGTTTATTTTTATAGCTTCAGTTCACAGGAACCATCTTCTCAGGGTACTTTGCAAGACAAATAGGACATATTCTTTTCAGGTTTGTAGAATCCAATGCAGTTTAGATTGACTTCAAATCCATCTATTTCATTCCTGCACAACAAAAGCACACGGTCACATTCAGATCAAGCGACACTATGTCCAAATCAATCTGAATTATAGTGCAACACAGTCAGATTAAGCTGATGATGTAATGAATTAGTAAAAAGACATCCATCTACAGAGGCCAATTGCAAGAGGGCTTTGTCTTTGCAGCTAAACTACAAATATTGAAGGGACTTTTAAATCTGACTTCAGTTTGAAGTTTTATTTTACGTTTGTCTTCTCCAAATCTAGATTTCTCACTCTTCAACAGAAAGTCACTGTCAGATTTTTTTTTTAATTATTTTTATCAAAACCTGCAATGAACAAAAATGTTTTGAGACTTTATTTGAAGTAGACACATCTCAGCTTTCCAGAGAGTTTCCTCCTGAACTGTAGAGCATACAAACTACATACAACCTCACCTTGTTCAGTCCTTGTGCTTAGAACACTAAACAACCAGACTTTGGGGGTCTACATGGTTTGTAATTGACGAGCAACTCAGACTAGTTCATTTATAAAGTAGAATTTATAGTAATTGTTCTCTTTCTGATTTTTCTTATCTGCAAGCCTCTGTAGACATCATGTGCTGTGTAGAGACACAGTAATGACAAAGGTAGTTTTAAGAAGTTTCCAAGGTTTTGCTGAACCCTTTAGTCATATTTAGAATTGTAGGTTGTTATATGGATTATGTGTTGCTTTTATCTAAACTCAATGTCCTGAGTACTGTTTATGATTGTTTTAGACTTTTTCTTTTTTTATATATCCCAGTCCCCCGTTACGTAAAAACAACTCCACTTAGTGACTGCCAAAGGCAAAGTTGGACTGTAGGAATACTGATGTATTAATAAAGTGATGCTCAGGTCTTTGTATCAACCTAAACCTTCACTGGGAATAGTCAATTATTGTTTGGAGATCTGAGAATTTCCATTCTATAAGGATTTCAGAATGTGTAACTAGATTTCTTTGTTGTTTTATTTGTAGCTATTCACTTTGAAATTGAAGCCCCCTTTAATCTAGATTAAGACTACACCATAAAAATTTAAATCAGGTAATTATTTATTCATTTGTAAAGTTGTCTTGGCTGATTTAAGAACATTCTTCATTCTGTGCTATGGATGAGAAAAGGTTCCTGACCATTTTAAACATGCTGATGAGAGTTTGATATTTAAATATTGTGGCTGGAGGATGTCAAGATATTGACAGTACCATACAATAGACGTGCTTGTTGGTTATCTATGACTTATGACCAGCCCGTACTGCTGCCTGTGACCTTATCATTGGATAATATGAAGCAGAACTAGAAACTATAGCTTCATGCAAAGGCTACAACCTTATAACTGCTACTCCCATGGGCTTCATCTTTAGCTATTTTTGGCTTCAAGCTAAAGGCAGTTATCAAGCAGGCCAAATAAATAGAATACAAAACTCAAGCCCCTTGCACATAGTCCTGGGTTACTCTCATGAAGTAGGGCTATCAGGAGGAGGGAAATGTTTTATGTGAAACCTGTATTTTTGGTGCTACAGTGATTGGAAAAAACAAACAAACAAAAAAACAACACATTCTGGAATGTGACTGCATGATTCTTGATGAGCTGAGGAAAATACCAATTATGTTTCCTTCTATACAATACAGCTGTACCAAATGGCAGAGGGGCTGAAAACAGTCAATGAACAAATGCTTATGTGGGTGCTGCAGAATCTAAGTTACACACTGATGGTCACCAGTAGGACTTTCACTGGTTGCTCTTACTTTGGCTGAAATGTTCCACACCTCTATGGAAAATTCTTTTAACTACATAACTGTGACACTGTAACATTTAAGTAACTATGGAACATCTCGTTAAGAGGTTTGTTGCTTAATTATGGCCAGAAAATTTAATTTGACATATTTAAAATACAGCTCACCTGCAGATGGGCGCCTGAGGCGTTGCTAAATTTGCATCATCTAATAGGCTCTTTAGCAGCTGAAATATGCTTTTATTCTTCATAAATGTGAAGAAAAAAACTTTTTGCTGTGATTGTGGGGATTTGTGTGTACATTGGGGTGCAAAAGAACTTGAAGAAACATAAAATGAGCTTTGTTGCTGGGCACAGTAGAGTAGCTTAGATGTTTTATTGATCCATGGAGGCAATACATATATATATATATATATATATATATATATATATATATATATATATATATATATATATATATATATATATATATATATATATATATATATATATATATATATATATATATATATATATATATATATATATATATATATATATATACTATATAACCATGAATGAATTGTGATTTTTTGCTGAGAAAAGTATTGCTTAATGTCAATTGTTGGACATTGAGCAATGGAAGCTAAATTAATTGAAAGGTTTTCTATAGATGTTTACCAGAGGTTTTAACAAATGTGGGAATGCTGTATGTATCTAAATACCTCTCCATGCCTCCTATTTTTATCTGGTTATAAGGTAACACTGATTTCCAATCCATGTTGCAAAATTGATTAGTCTGCAGGGATTCAATAAGCAAAGTTAGGTTTTAAACAACATTCATCAAATTCTATCAGGCAGAAGACTGGCAAACACTCCTCAGCAAAAATCTCAAGAAGAAATATTTTTAGTCCAACTCAGAATGATTTTTGGTGTAGAGTTCTTTCATGAAAATGTTGTTGAGAAATTCTTAACCACTTTGTGTTAGAACCAGATGCAGACCATTACCTACACTTACCTACAAACCGTTGTCACAACAAGACCACAACACAGAATTAGATCACTGAAGCTTTAAGTTTATTCCATCCTTTTTAGGATTTATCCATTTGACCAATAATGGGTATTTTGAAAAATACCCATTAAAAAAACCTCTCCCAATGTTATCTTTAAGAAACAAAGCAGCTTGGTAGAGATGAAAGAAAATCCACTTCACCACTTTATGACTTGGAGTGACAAAGACAGCTTGTGTGTGGAGGTATTTATTTATTTATTTTTCACCCAATTTGCTTCAGACATAGTGACATTTAGTTGGAGGTACGTGCCGAGTATGACACATTCAATTCGGTGGCTTTTACTGGGCTATCTCTGTTTTCTTGTGTTTCTTATCAAGTTATTGTGAATATTTGACAAGTCTCTCAGAAATGTTTGCTTTTCCAGCTCTTGAACTCTTCTCCTTCTCCAAAGGTTTTGTCCATTCTATAATTAAGTCATTTCAGAAACTATTGGCAATCATACTATAAAGAACATTTTGTTTTGTTTTTTTCCTAGCATACGGACAGAAATGGGACTTGTTCACCAGAACATGGGTTACTGTCCCCAGTTTGACGCCATTGATGACCTTTTGACTGGACAAGAGCATCTGGAGTTTTACGCTCGGTTAAGAGGGGTACCAGAAGGAGAGGTTGCCATGGTAATTAACATTTTATTTCTACCTTCCAATGGATTGAGGCAACTTTAGGCTGTAAACCAATGCAGACGCAATAAAATGCTTTCTTTTTCCAGGTGGCTAAGGGTGGGTTCTCCGCTGCATGTCAGCAAGAATACATGTTTAGAAGCAAACATGCAGAAGCTAGAGATAACCTGGATGCAAGAAGCCATGCATAATGAAATATGGCCCATGTAACAAAAGCAGCAGCTGTGGGTTGTGGCTCTACATTATTCACAGTGCCCAGTGGTGTGGCATGCCTTAGGCAGCCTGGCTGCTCTTCTCTCACACCAACTGCCTGCAGGAGAAAAAAAATCAAAAGAGGAAGGGGGCCAGCAGTGACCACAGACTCAGAGCCAGGACTTTGATGTCTTAGCTGCAGCGCGAAGGGACCCCGTCCTGCAAGCAGTACTCTGAATGTTGCAGCAATTCATTGTGATGTTATTTGAAGGAAAAAAAAATCTATTCAAACAAATTCCTTCTAGTGTTTTACTTGTCCAAAACAAAACCCTCACACATTTACAGTTTTGGGGTAATTACAACTTCAGATAAAATACCGCAGTATATCATTCATTTTAGAAAAAGCTCAATATGTTGGCGCAAAACACCTTCTAATATTCTTATTCCTCCTACACAAGCGGAAATGGGAAGTGAGTAGCAGTCACTGGTCAAACATCATCAGCAAGCATCGACTCTATATAAGATGAGGGTTGAAGGTTGACAGTATAACACTGTTAGATGTTTATATTTACCTATCCTGTGTATAGATGGGATTATACAATATACAAACTTTCTGAGTTATAGAAATAAAAATTGAGCAATTTTGAATAAATTGTTTTGTGTACTTTTTGTCGATGGCCAAAATGATACATTCTAGCTCAAATATTATAAATACTCCTTTATAATATTTGGACTTTTACCAAAAAGCGTTTGGTAAAAGTCCCTCTGTGGGTTACACTTATATAATGATGAAGAACTTTGTGCATATCTGATTGGAAATTTGGCCAATTTCTCAGTGACTTCCACAAAAACCTTTAGACGGTTGGGCCTTTGCCAAAGCATTTTTCATTTAATTTGAAAAAACAAAACATTGGCTCTAAGATATGAGCTTTTACCCAATAATAATACCTCATTTACCTGAGCATTTACAGACTACCTTGTTTGTAAAAGCTAAATCTTAACTTTTTGTAATGTTCCTAATAGTTGATGTTTGACAGTGTTTGCTTTACCGAAAATTCACTCCACAGCCTGTGATTAACGACTCACTGTGTTATCTCCCTGTGGACATATTTAAACTTGAAAACCACAGAGCTCAATGTTTGCTGTGTAACCAAAACCAAATGTCATCCATGACGATATCATGAGTTCATTCCTGGGTTCACAAACAACCATTCTGAATCCATAATGGCAGCATTGTCTTTTTCTCTCTTGCAAGGTGGCCGAGTGGGGGATTCAGAAGTTGGGGCTGATCAAGTACGCCAACAAGTCAGCAGGAACCTACAGCGGTGGGAACAAACGTAAACTATCCACAGCGATGGCCTTGATCGGGTGTCCGCCCGTGGTTTTCTTGGTGAGATTGAGCTTCATTATTGTGTTCTACACTATGAAATGAATTATGCTGCTGTTTCATAACCGAGTGGTACTTTCTGTCAATATTTGTTCATTGGAGGTGTTTAGAGTGAAGTAGATCATTTATTTTGTGTCTGTGCGCTCAGAGATTGTATCGAGCAGATGGAAATAGCTTTGGAATATGAAGCAAGGACTAAGAGGCAGGAAAAACAAGATATGGATCGAAGCTGCAAATCCTCATTAAATTTCCCAAAGGACCACAAGTGTTTACCTTGGGAAAAAAGTAGTCACATAGACGGTCACGTTTGAACCATGATTTACTGCCTTGTTTCTGAAAGTGAAGAGAGGTGTTGATTTTAAAATCGAGTACAAGTTAAGATAAAGAAATGTCACCTTAATATAGATGGTAAATAAGTACCTTCGAGTTTAATATTCTTAGGACTACTAGACAACCTTGCTTTTTCAATCTCTGAAAATCTCAGTAAGACTTTTGCGAAACCAGCAATGAGAACAATCCATGATGCAGGTGCTATTTTTAGCCGTTTCCTCACATTATTTGTGCACTATACCTGACCGTGCCAGTATGCTGTCTGGTGAAAATAGCAAAGAGGGTAGGTGGAAAAGAAAAAAAAGAATCCTGGTGTATCTGAAAGTTATAGGTTTAAGAAACTGAAAAGATCTGAAACGAGTTCATCATCGACTGCAGTTATTCAAAGCTGTACATGTGGTTTTGAACCAAAAGGTAAAAAGCGTCAAAGTTCCAGGTCTTCCAACGTTATCAGACCCCCGCAAATCCCTCATCCCTGGCGCAATAAAGAAATTACCCATGATACCTAACCATAACCGTAATCACTCTCCATGAAGGTTCAAGGTAAAATAAAAAGTACCACCTTTATACTAGCACATTCTCTCAAGTTAAATTTCGACACAGATTTTCTTTTCTTTTTTTTTCTTTTTTTTACCCTAGTGGATGTAAAAAGAAAGGAAAAAATGGGTAGAGGTCAAGAATAACTCAAATTTTACACTGGCTTCTAGAAATTGTCCTTGCAGTGGAAACCCACCTTTAGTTTTCTTTTCAGTGCATTTTTTATGTATATATTTGAGTTATTTATATTTCAGAGCTGAGTGGTTTAGCAAACAACATAATTATCTAAAAATGGTCAAATACTGGTCACCAAAGGAGTATGAAAGCAGGGAAAAACACTGAAAGACCTTCAAAAAGCCTTGATAATCACCAAGGCCACTCTAAAAGATTGCAAAAGCGTCTGTCTTTGGAAGCAGATTTTGCAGAAAGAAGGTATGAGAGACTGTTTTATATGTGTAGAAATGTTTATGTAAGAAACGGTTCTGCTTTTCTTCCATAAAGAAACATTAAAATCAAGGATTAGATTAGATACATCTTGTGCTTTTTTCTTGGAGTAATTTACCTGATTTGATTTACTAGAAAATATATGTATATATTTTGTATGTGTTATAAAAATGTCATGGGCCGTATATGGCCCATGACTAAAATAACCAGCCGGATCTGCATTCAAGACTAAATTGTCATGAAATGATAGCCATTCATGTTCTTCCATTTCGGATCACATTTTCATGTAAGGCTCTCCTGCTACCAAGCACACAAAGCAAACTGTAACCATATACTTCCTCAGAAGTCATAAAGAGAAACTCTAAATGTGCCAAACGCGCAATTTCCTGTGAGCTCGTGTAGCAATATGACATCTGTTGGTTTGCTGAATTACTCCTCTTACACTGTAATATATGCGTAGCAGTTCATAAGTTTATGCTTCCAATAACTTCAGCGCAGTAATGAATAATCCATAATAAATTACATGTAATAGGATAATCTTTACAGCTTTGGCGGGATCAAATTGTGCACACCGTTCCAAACTGCCTTATTTAGTCCCTGCAGCCAAGTTAGCCTTCACTTTAAAGCTGAGGGATAATGTGGCATCTGTGTCTGTGTCAATTTAAGCATTGTGTGGTAGCCCAGAGAGCCCAGTCAGCCTTGAGGCAGCATCACATAGGTTTTTTTTTTTTTTTTTTTTTTTTTTTTTTGCAGGCTTGCGTTGGGCATCCTGACCAAACCCGTGGGATTTGTAGGATTCGGTTTCTGAGGGAAGTCTGGAATGAAACCAGTCAGTCTGAGGACTGTCACTCTAATCGTGTGTGAACAGACAGGCCCTGAGGAAAAAGAGAAACAGCAGTGGCACTCTGTGTGTCTCCGTGTTGAGTTGTGCTGAGCTGAGCCGAGCTGAGCCTGCCTGGGCTTCAGCCTGCGTCCTCGTTATGTGCGCATGGGGGTTATGGTCAGAAAGCAATCCCTGTGCACTGCATGTCTGTGGGCTTCTAAATGTCTCTTTTTGTTTTCTTATTAATTGTGTTATATGCCCGTGGAACAGCTGCGGAGCACCTTGGCAGATACATGACTTCACTGAACAGATGGCGCTCCAATGTTCCAAGAAATATTCCCTATTACAGATCTAAAAGACATTTGATTGCTCTTCATTGCATTGTTTTTGTTATGTTTTCAAAGCCCACCTGCAATGCCTTGTAAAAAAAAATGTTAAAAAGCTATCCTTACTCCTTTAGTACTGTTACAACCAAGAATGAGAAATTACGTTTTTTTTTTAGGGATCTTGTGTGAACAGTTGCATCCAGACGGGCAAGTTCTAATGAAAGATGATAAAATAGTTTTATTGTAAGGTTTTTTGGGGGGTTTTTCATATTAAATACCAGATAACTGAAAAGTATAATAAAAATATGAATTGAAAACATTAGTTTCCTTAAATATTTACATATATAAACTTTCCCTTTTCTTAGTATTTATGTTTTGTGTCTTATTAGCTATAACAACCAGATATGTGTCCTTCTTTCCCTGAAAAAAATCACATGTTGTATTTATACATATTTAGTACATGTATGTGCCAAAGTCTTCCTTGGAGCAAACATAACTTGATGTGTTTGATCCTTTTTGCGATACATTTTTTAAATATATATTATTAAGACATAAATTGTTCACCTAATATTTTCCATATTAAGAAGATTTTTATTTGTCAGTTAAAAGCTTCTCCTTGTAGACTGGGTAGATCAAATTTGTTACATTCTTGAATTGATGTAATAATCTACAGAATAGCATTTTCTGTTGAAAAGGTGCCTCTTTGATCAGCATAAAGGTGTATGTAAATGTGAAGCCAAATGAAAATAACACATTGATTAAAATATTTACAAAGTGGGGAAATTATTTTTAGCCCCCTTTATTCTGATACCTCCAAATAAAATGCTATTTTGCAAGGAGAAATGGGAAAATCATCAGTGCAGCAGATTGATTCTCTCCTTGCACTGTTTGGATTGTTATTTTGGGAAAGTATAATTTAAAAAAAAAACACATTTAAATTTGCTGTTGTGATGCAACAACGTGTAAAATGAAGCTCAAGGGTTTTGCTTTGCAAGGCACTGAATTTCTATCTCAGGTGGTGATAAACAGCTCCACACTGCAGTTTATTCCTAAACAATGTGATGATATCAAAAGAAAGAGAAAGCAGATATTTTTTTTGTTGTTTTATTATTTACTGCAGGATGAGCCAACCACCGGGATGGACCCCAAAGCCAGACGCTTCCTTTGGGACTGCATCCTGAGTGTCATCAAAGAGGGACGCTCAGTCATTCTCACATCGCACAGGTGGGACCCCACTCATTTCATCGATCCTCCTTTGATGCGCTCACCCAGTCAAAATATTTAGACTCTCCTCCGGGGGAGAAAAGTGCAGAAAACATGTTTTCTGTAAGCGAAAGGGAGCCATAAATATTGTAATTATAATTGACTGAAGTCCCCGTTTTGTTGAGAGGTATTGTTTCCAGAGTGGCAGTTAATATTGGCTGCCAGAAACACACTGGCTGCTATAAAGCTTTCATGAGGCGTGAGGGCATATCGACTGACTGCAGCTTTTTTTTTTTTTTTTTTTTTTTTGGCCTTCTTTGAAAGGGGAAACTGTCAATATCAGTGCTAGAGTCTTTTCATTACACAACACTTCCTGAAGCAAACTTAAGTTCCAAAACTTTGTTTCCTCCCGTTGAGGAAAAATAAGCAGGAAATGTAATTGTTTGCTTACTTCATCATTCGCTTTAACGTTCCCCGAATTGAAGCGTTTGTTCCCCCTGGCTCAGTGTCGTTTAGAATATATTCTCCTCATTACACTGGCTCCTTTCATGGAGGAATAAAAGCATTTGTTGTTGTCGCAGGCAATGTGGCAGAGCTGCGTCCAATTGTCCATGTCATGACCAGGTGGTTCTGTTTTGTTAGGTAGCAAATTCATCGGGTTTTACAAACTCATAATACTAATTGTGCCGCACTTCAGAAGGCTGTCACAGGTTTCGCTTCAGCTGCGTTTGGCTCAAGCTGTGACTCAACAATAAAAAGGATCCAAAAAGATAACAGATAATAGGGCTGCAGATGGCACCCTGTACTCAATCTAATTACAATATTTGTCCTCCATTTAAGGTGTCAAAACGGATGAGTAAAATGCTCAGACCAAAGCTTTTACTTTGAGAGAAATGAGGTCTGAAAGTCCCTACAAAGGTTAAAAAGTTGCAGAAACATTGCTGTTTTCTTTTAGATCCCATTGTTTTAAGAGAATAACACACTTGGTGGAAAGTTTCTTTTTCTGTTACCTTCCCTCTCGTGTCTTCCAACAGCATGGAGGAGTGTGAAGCACTGTGCACTCGCATGGCCATCATGGTAAACGGTCGCTTCAAATGCCTTGGAAGCATCCAGCATCTGAAAAGCAGGTGAGGACTCTTAATTTTTTTCTGAATATGAAATTGGTGTGAAAAGAACATACCACAATTTTAAATATGAACTAAAAAGAACTACTTTTTCCAACTAATGTGAAAGAAAACTCCAAAGCTAAATTCTCTTCTTTCTCTGTTGGGGCTCCTGTTGTCAATATCAACAGACCTCTACAGATGTTGCACTTGCTTTTTCGTGTTTATATGTAACCTTGATTTATGTGACATTTTCAAAAGCCAGCATTTAATACCGAAAGAGGCCAGTCCATTACCTTGGGTCCAGTCAGCTGACATTATTGCCACTGCTTCTGTTTGAGCTTTTAAGAGGAATGACGTTCAACCAGCAGACACACACACATCCGGGAACAAAATTCCTGACAGGATTACGCGGTGGCAATCGCTGGGTGGAGAGTTGGATCAATACACCTGAGATGAGGGGGTGGAGCGGACCATTTGTCAAGTTGCGCAGGGGATTAGGGGAAACGCATGGAACAGCACGAAGGGGGCGGTAGTGTCAAGGGTATTTCCCATCAAGAGCGTTAATGTCACATGAATAACTGCGCTTTTAGATCACTGCAAAGGAGAAAAACATAGGCTGCTCTGTAGGAAGGGCTATTAAAAGACGGGGAGAGTTGAGGTGAAGGACTAAAGTGGGAGGGTGTGAACTAATCAGTCCCTCCCAAATGTTAGGGTAGCAGGCAAATTCTCTGCCAATTACGTCCTGAACGTAAGGGCATGAGCAGAGTGGTGTAAATAATTTATGAAGTAAGCGGGAGTTATCAGATAGGTAGGAGCAACGCGAGACAATATGGGGGGGAAAGGGGACGGGAAGGTGAACACATGTCCCACTTCACTCCACTTGCTGTTAGGTAAAAGGAGAATCTTACTTCACACGACAAGCATATGAGAGGGAAACCAGATAAGCGCTGCGTCTACATAGATTTTTGCTGCGCTTATTTTAGATCTCACACAGACAATTTACACGCCGCAGAAATACTATCGCTCAGCTCTCGCTGTGCAGTGAATAATTTCTAATTAAGCTTCCCTATCTCCACAGCGCTTGGTGTAATTAATGTTTCATGAGGTGTGAGACCCCGTTAATGACTGAAAAGGCAATTAAGCAATGTCTTCTCTGTTTTCTTTCCTTGTCACTATCTTGCCACGTTTATGCTGTGGCACATCATCCACACACACACACACACGCACACAATTACTCTCTTACTGTTGAAATTTGCACACACAAAAATTGTCACACAAAGAGCCTCTTGAACCTTTCCACTTTTGGTCATGTTATACCCTCAAGCATCAATGTGTTTCATCGGGATTTGATGGCAGACCAACACAAAGTAGAACATAACTGTGAAGTGAATGGAGAAGGTTGCACACTCTTTTTGTTTGTGTTTTTACAAATACAAATCAAGTCTTTTGGGGCCTTTCTCTACTACCTTAGCAACTACTTTTTAGACTCTTCCAAACCAGAAAAAGAATTAGACCAGAGGACACTTACTTATACTTATCTACCAACCCTGAATAGTAGTATCTAGTTTATTTGCTTTGGATCAACAATATAACCTTTTCTTCTTTTGCTCTTTCCTTTGGTTTGTTATTTTGTTTGTATTTTCTTTTAGTTCCTGTAAAGCACTTTGTATTGCCTTGTTGCTGAAAATGTGCTATATAAATAAAATTACCTTTACCTTTGCCAGTTTTGGACCTCTACTAAGATCAGTTTATCCCATCCTAACAGGTGGCTTGTAGCCCACAAAGTTCAACCCTCAGCAGAGCATCTTACATGTTTACTGTGTTGTAGCAATGGCCAAATGGGACTTCTCATAGTTTGTCTTTTTCTTTTCCAAAAAGAACTTTGTCTACTAGTAGGACTATGAAGCACATAACACCAGAAAAATGGATATCTGGAAATCATCATGGGTCTCTTGGCGTCTTCTCTTATTGCTCTTCTTCTGTCCTGCAGTTGTACTATGCCCTTTCCATTTTCAGGCAATGGATTGAACAGTCTTTGTGAGAGGTTCAAATCTTGGCAATTTTCTAAAGAGCTAAATCTGCTTTAAATTAATCCCCAACTTTATCTGTGACATGTCTGCTGTGTTCCTGGGTCTCCCTGAGGCAGTTTGTTCCCTGATTTTCTCTAATAAATCCTCTGTTGCACATCGGTATTAAATAGTCAGCTGGCTTCTGAAGGCAATTTATTTCACTTAAATTTTATTTGGAGGTGTCATAGTAAATAATGACTGAACACACTAGTATTTACTAGTTAATCTTTTTGTAATGACAAAAGGAAAATACAACAAATTTCCCTTCTATTTTAGAAGTGTACACTACTTTGTCACTATAAATCCTAAGAAAATACATTAAAAGCAAGATGAGCATTTTAACATGACGTAATCACAAAAGAGTTTTGAATATTTTAACAGCTGCTAGCTACTTCTTAATATATCAGAAAAAGGGCTGGTTTGCACAAGTAGCAGCTTGCAGATGGAGAAGCTTCTGTTAGGCAATAAGGGAGGCATTGCATCAGAGATAGGTGATGCATGCCATTGTCACACGGCAAGAGCTTCCTGACCTGCAAAGCGGGGGGTTACCACTTCATCCCCTCGCCACTTGCTCCTCCATCGTTTTTCCATCACAAGCCCCAGAAACGAGTGCAGCATCTCACCATGGTGACAGCTCTCACAGTTTTGACCCCCCATGGCTCATATGTAATACATGCTTACCCTCAGACATTTGCAACCCTTCACTTCCTCGCTTCCTCCCAGAGTCCTTCTCCTTCAAAATCCCCTAACTGCATTGTCCTTATTTGTCTCTCTCCGCCATTTTCTGTACTTACAGTCGCCTTTGTTAGTGCTGTCCCCTTTAGTTCATCGTCTCACCTTTTGGTTATCGGTGAAACACCCACCTGCTGCTTTAATAAACCTGCCTTTGTGTGAGTCAGGCACAAAATGAGCCAATTTCTGCCGCTGCTGAGGTGGTCATCAGGCGAAAGGAAGGCTGAAGATTACGTTTGGGCAGTCCCTTCTGAGACGGCGGCAGCCTCTTCGTTATCCCCATCCATCTGTTTATCCCTCCTCATATACAGCCCCCTTAAATCACTCACATTTCAGGAGTTTATGAAAAGCGGACTGAGATGGTGAGGAATAAATAAGCAAAAAAATAAATAAAAATTGCACAGGAGGCTATAAATTGGTTTTTAGTATGGTGGTGCGCTCGTATGAAAGCTCCCAGGTGTTAAGTAAACCCAAATGAAGTGGAGGAACCAATAAAAGCAGCTTCAAAGCTTCCCCATAATCTTGTCAGTTAGGAAGGACACCGTCTAGCCAACTGCAGGATTTTCCACTGATTGATATCATTCATATCGCCTCTTCATAGAGTACCTGGAGGTAAGCACATCCAACAGCCGGGAGTCTTATATTCCTCATGGTCAAAATGCGTCACCATATTAAAAAGAAAAAAAAAAAAAAAAACTGGGACAGAGAGTGGCTTTAATGCATTAAGGCAATGCTGGAGTGTTTTCTTTTACAAGAGCAGTCTCTGAAAGTTTGGATCAGTTCCTGAAGTTGACATGGAGAAGTCCAATAAACTCCTTCCATCTTGCTGTGCATCAGCTCTGCAGGTATGCCATTAAGTAAATACTTTAGTGCTTTTAAGTGCTTGTCAACTGCAGAGATGGATGACAAAATAATCCTCTTTGCGGTTTACAATGCATCAACATCGTAGGTGTAATTAAGACACAGCGCTGTCAGACAGATGGTGCATTGGGTGGACTGTCTATGTAAAGGCTGCTGACTTTCAGAATACACATCATCAGCTTTGATAGCTGTAGGACAACTTTAATTTGTTTGAAACTGTGATGCTTGAAATATAGTGTTGGCTGTCACGTCTACAAGCAGTCTTAAAATTTACAGACAACAGACTACATCGAAAATCCGTATGGCTTTGTTTGGCTGTACACAAGAAAATCTTCAACTGAAATTTTCTTTAAAGCAACACATTACATTTCACATTTCAGTACCCCCGAAGATAACGCTCTACTAGTACAAGTACAAATAGACGTTTAATTCTGTAACACAGAATTCTGAGAATATCTCATCCCAATGTTTGTCTTGTGGTACCAGTCATGCTTTTTTTCTCAGGATTGCTTTTTGTTAAAGGTCTTATACAAGCCATGCTCTAATTAAAAGACTGAAATGAATTTTATCAATTTTCTTTTCCTTTTTCTTTTGTTTTATGATATTCTTTCAACTATTTTCCAAGATTGTAGTTCACAATATTCACTTTAAAAAGTGTAAAAGGAAAGAGCCTGGAATGCACCCAGATTGTAGAGAAACTGAGATGCGTTGGAGCCACAAACCCGTCCATCGATGCATGACCAACATCCGTGCAGCTCGAGTCTCCAGCTTGAATTGAAATTCATAAACTGGAGATTTAGTGGTGATTTATTTGATGACGAGGAGAAGGTCAGGAGAACTTCAGCGACTTAACAAGCCCCCAACCCAAGGATTTAAAAAACACATTTGACATATTTTTATTGTTTTTGTGAAGAATTTCTTTTCATGGTAGGAATTTTTATTTATTGTGGCAGCAATAACTTCCAATGAATTATGTTATAAAACTTCAAAAACTAGTTGGATTGTCAGTTTGACTTTTGCTATTTTCTCCATTGTTGCTTACACGAGAGCAACAATATACAGCCACATACAGTAGTTACCTTAAAAAGACTGCAAGGAGATTTAGAGTAGTTTATTTTATCAATTATCGCAATAGTATCACAGCATTTTTAAAATGTCTATATGTGGAAAAAAAACAGTCTATTGTGATTACAGTAAGATATTTTGATCAATAGTCATAGCATAATTTCAAACAATGAATCTTTGAATAATTTGAATAATTCCTGAATAAATGAAGGTCTTTCAAAGTTTTCTTTTTTTCTGCTTGCTGTGTTTTACCTGTGCTCAATCCAGTGTTGAATGTATTCCAATTTCTTTATGAAAAATAACAAAAATAAGTTTTTACATAAAATATTTTAGCACCAACAAGGTGTTTACCAAAAAAGCTTTAATCTAAAAATGTACTAGTGTACAGTAGACGATCTCCATTCACTCGTTCTCAACCATCTAACTCTTAATTTAGGGAAGAATCTTTTCACTTCTTTCAACTGTTCTCCTGGATCAGAGCATCTTTACTCTGAAAGCACCAACTAGGGGTCTGAAGAAGCTTCTTGTATGATCTTGCTTGATCAAAGTGTCAGACCACCCTAGCCCCACTCTGACCTCTCGCCCTGCAGTTGCCCCTCCCCTCCTGTGCACACAAACGTTGTGACTTGGCAGCAGCACTGATGACCTTTCGAGGCTCCCGCAGACGGAGAAAGGCAGCCGAATTATTTTCAGCCCGTCATGCTCTTATCTGTGTCTGGTTGTTGTTTGTTTTAAATTACATGGAAGAATGACTACCAGGCATACCACGGCGGAGGAGAAGATTGATGCAGAATAATGAAAATGAAGAAAGGGGAAAGGGAAAGGGGGGGCCACGGTGTTGAAATTACAGCTGCTCTGCCACGCTGTGTTGAGCTGCTGTATCATATCTGAAATGTAAAATATTCTGAAAGGATTAGCTGTGACAATGTGTGCAGTCATGACTGTAAATATAACCCATTCATTATTTCCTCGCAGGCTGAATTTAGCCCCAAGTTGCTAAGATCTTGCTTTTATGTGGTGTTCAAATCACCAGTTAAAACCTAATTTATTGTTTCAAACACTGGCCCATGTGTGGCAGTGTGAGCTCTATTTGCTGATATCTGTGTTTTCCGTTCCACACACTCGCAGAGGTTCTTTTAGAGGAGCCAAGACAGTGTGTCCAGGATGAAAGAACGTGGATTCTGGTGGATTTAGAGGGGAAGTAAAATATGAGCATATAAAAGACTTATTTCCCTCAAAGCGGTGCCTGAAATCTCTGCCTTGGTGCAACAAGAGAGGAAATAAAAGGCAAGCAGAGGGACAGACTGAGGGAGAGCTAATTGATAAGGGCGTTTTACTGTCACGGAAAGCCTGCCTTCCACTGAAGTAGGTATTTCGCAACAATGTTTTTAGAAAGTTGGACTTGTGCAGCTTGGTTGAGTTTGAGAGTTGTTTGACTAAGCGTAAGTCAGATATAGCAAAAAGTAAACACTAAAAGGCAATAGTCTCAACCTTGATGGGGGACTGTTGCCTTTTAGTCTGTTCTATCGTAAAGAAAAAAAGTTGAATATTATTGTTTTGTGTTTTTTTTGGGATTTTTTTACATAACATAGGATTCTGAAGATGGAAGTTTTAATATATCCTGCTAAAACTTGTAGACTTTGCACGGTTGATGTGCTCGTGTTGGGAAGGTCTTTGGAAACGTCTCTCTTTCTTGTTTCACCAGAACTGTAACGTTAGTGGTTTACTGTTCCAAGAAGTCTGTAGCAGACGAAAAATATTTAATGAAATACTGCTTGGATATTTTTATGTAGGAAATAAATGCTTATCGGTTTCCTGAAACATGTCTCAGGAAATTACAGACATTTATTAAAATAGTTGTTATTACTGTCATAATGTCAAGGAAACTCATCTTCAGACCAGATTTGAAACCATAAACAACACAATTCCTCATAAAATCTAGTGCTCAATAATTGTAGTGACTTACAATATTGCCACATTTTGACTCTTTAAGTCTAATTTCTTTCAGTAGCAGCAGTGCTTCACTTCCTCCTCCCTCCCTTTGGGATCACACAGGCTTGGTTTATCCTCCACATCTCTAATTGTCACTGAGGGGGCTCCAACACTCGTTACATGAAGCTCAGTACAAGCCACAATGGACATTTCTGAGAGTAAATCCAACATCAGGGAATTAATTAGGCAGAAAACAAGGGGTCATAGGAGTACTAATGACAGAATAACAAGGCAGAGAGTTTTTATTTGCTGCTCAGCAGACAGAACACATATTCAAAGACATGGATTGCTAATTAGGTTTAGAGTTTAGCCTCATTTATGACAATATTTATATCTGCAATGACTTTTCATGCATAGTTTTAGCAAAAATATTAATTACATTGGGCTTGTTAATGTTTTTGAGAATTATTTTATTTCCAATTGAGCACTTTTAGCTTGAGTTCATAATATAGTGGTATTGTCACCATGCTATGATGACACAACCACTTATTTAGACTTCCTCTTTATGAGAGGTGCTGTTAATGCCAGAGTGTAGAAGTACACTAATAAAATTAGTTACAATTACAGTACTGAGCATTGCTGTAGCTTTAGTACAATGAGCAACATTTTTTATATTTAAATGAGCAGGTTATGACAGATTCTAAAAAAATATAAAACATGTTGACGCAGTGCCCTTATTCTCAGCCAAACTTAAAAGGGACCTATTATGTAAAATGTACTTTTGCATCATTTTTTTATACTCTCTTTTGCATCTCAGTTGCTTCTAAAAACAGTCTAAGCGCTTTAAAAAAACATTTAGCCATTTTCTGACTACAAGTCAATGTTTTTTGGTGTCTGGAAAATGAGCAGTTTCAAAAACCTACCAATTATGAGGTCACCAAGTTAAATATTGTGAACTTTATGGTCAGTATTGCATGTTTCCTTCTTTTTATACAATCACCACAGAAATTATGTAAATCGAATGCCGAATGTCTACTAACTCTGTTCCAGATTTGGCGATGGCTACACGGTGATTGTGCGTGTCGGCGGCTCCCCTCCTGCCCTCCAACCAGTTGAGGAGTTTGTCCAGCTGACTTTCCCAGAAAGCATCCTAAAGGAGAAACACCACAACACACTCCAGTACCAACTCCCATACACACAGGGAGCTTTGGCCAACATCTTCAGCCAGTTCACCAGTAACCAGCAGAGGCTGGGCGTGGAGGACTACTCTGTGTCCCAGACAACTCTGGATCAGGTGAGACATAAAAAAAAAAAAAAAATAAAATAAAATTACCCTCACTTTATTAATTGAAAACTTTTCGTCTTGTTTTAAATCATGGGTCATGCATAAAATATGTGTATGAAAGCAGGATTAAATGATAGGATATGCTTCCACATTTCCATGTTAAATCTGCTTACAGACTTTAAGTTTTGAAAAATTTCTGCAAATGTTACAAGAAAACCATATACCTAACACTGTGTGCATAAAGTTCGACATACCTCAAGCTTGAAATAGGTCAGATACATAGAATCATAGCTTTGGGGTTGCATGCATTTTTGACATTATTCTTCTAAACTGTCAACGTTTTTCAGCTCAACTTTTAATATTTCATTAGTTTCCCATCCTTCAATTTGCTGACATTGTAAAGTGAGTCTCATTTTTCACACAAGAGACTTAAAACACATTTTTCGTTGTAGTAGTACATAAAAAAAAGAACAAGTCTTTACGTTAGGAAGTTACTTTGGTGTTGATTGATTTGATATTACCCAGATTTATTAGAACAAACTCCAGAGCATCACTTTTATCCTCGTGGGGAAGTTCTTCGGGAGTGCATTTGACAAATAAATAATGATGTTGAGAATGATAAATATTTTTTGTATTTATGCTTGAGAGCAAACTATTGATTTTTATCTAGTTTTACTGTACAAGAGAGACATTTTGACCCTGAAATTCGTTTTCCTGAATAGACTGATATTAACCAATAATTCTATATTAGCTCAGCTTATTGGATTACTACTTCAACGATCCATCAGTGGGGCATTCTAGGAATTTTCAAATAACCAGTAGCACTTAATAGCCAAGAAAGTTTTACTGTACCGATCTCGTATCTTGACGTCTGCGGACGCATACGACGTCCTTCTTATTTTAAGTGTTTTCCCGTCTCCACACCCCTGACTTAAAGTATTGATTAACATGCTTCTGCAGCGTTTTGTGGCATGCTCATGAGGGAATACAATCATTTGTTTTAGAGCAGAGATATGCCTGAAACGTGACAGACAGAGAGCCGTGAGGACCAGGATTGAGAACCATTCTTCTAGATCGTCTTGAGTCTTCTCTGATGTTCTCTTTTCTTCAGGTCGCCTCACAGGTTTCCTATAGGATTTACCTCTGTTCATTACAGAACGATGATTTTACGTCCAATGATTAGATTTTTGTCAATTCAACTATTTTATTTTGAATCCGTATCTTCTGAAACAAACATTGATGACAAGTTTCACATGACAGATCTTCTGCATCAGATACTTTATACTTTTCTACGTAGTCATCTTTTTCTTTTTTTTTTTAACTTCATGCCAGACCCACCAGAATTGTCTGTTGCCAAAAATAATATATATATATTTTTTTTTCCCATCGGGCCAAAGCACACACTTTTGGTAGGGTTTATCTGACAATATTTTGTACATCTCCTTAAGAAAACACTTTGTCTTTGCTGACCGTTCCTCTTTGCACAATCTCTCTAGATCCTCCTGAGTCCCTCCATTACACTTGTCTCAGTTCTGCATTAATCAGCCATGTGTTTTTGGATTTTTACCCCTATTCGAATTAATGTATGTAAAGTTATGTTGCATTTATAAAATTTATTTTGCGCGTGATTATTCTGCTGCATTAAGAGATTCATTTATTTCTTATTAACTTTAAGACTTTTGACCCGTTTTCAGCTGAGATGCCCCAGAAAATGCGGGGAGTGCTTTATATATCTTCTCTTTATTTCATCCCAAGCGCTGCAGCTTTTTGTGGAAAATAAGCCTAGTACTGGATGCCTCAGACTGTCTTCACCTTGTGTTTTTCCTCGCGCCCCCAGAGGTCTGATACAATCAGGCAGTGAGTGGTGAGTGAGGGTGTGATTGGTCTTACAAACCCTCTATTAGCTCCACAGCAGATGACCAGACAGGGAGGTGGGGATGACTTCTGGTAGGTCTGGAAAGGTCATGAGTCCACCTCACTGAGAGAGGAGCAAAAACAGACACAGATGGGAGGCATCTTTACGGTCTCTCTGCTGTATTTTAATCAAATTATCTGCGCCATATAAAGGATGCTGCAGCAATATTAAGAATTTTACTGTCAGAATTTTATGAACACAATCCCCATGCGGATGGCTTGTAATTTGGGATGAATGCCATCTTTACGGGTATTATTTGTGTAAAATCCATCTTTCAGGAGTCATTTAGTCATCCAATTAAATATTTAAAACATACATCAGAAAGTAAATGCTTTAATTAATATTTATGGTACGTGTTTAACTCGAGCCATGTTTCAACTTCAGCCGTACTGCAGCTGCTAACCTTGAATACGTCTCTGAACATTTGTGTCAGCTGCTGCAGTTTGTGCTCTGGTCAATATTTACCAGATAAAAGGCAGTAAATAAATCATACCTAAACCAGCAGGTCAGGGTGTTATAACACAGAGGGGTTTGGGGTACAGAGCCAATAGAGACCCAGACAGTCACCTTTCAGCTGCTGATTTATACAGCACAGCCTTGACCTATAGTATAACACCCAACTTGAACTACAATTAATATTGATCGACACGGCCTACGGCTGCGGCAGTGATGGGGATTGTGGGGACGGTGCGGATCTCAAAGGAGAATGTGACAGCGTCACTTGTCTTTCAGAGGACAGTCTGGGTCCAGAAGACAAAACGTTAGCATGACAATATTTGGAAAATTGTTCAAATTTGTCACCAAAGCCGGACGAGTAGGAAGGAAACAAATAGTTTTTCTTTTTAAGATGTGTCATGCATTGTTGCTAAAGGTGCTATGCTCAGTTTATGTTGATATTATTGGACCGTGAAGCAGTTCTAACTATAAAGACGTGGATAGATAAGAATGTGGGGCCATTAGCAGAAAAATAGAGTCCAAGAACACTTTTTCCTGAAGCCTGTAAAAGGTGGGACTGATCATCCTTTACTGCTTTATGCCAACATTCTCTAGTTTTTGCCAAATGAATATTTGTTTATGAGGATTCATGCAACAACAACAGTCTTGGCACTCCACTGCTAGTGATTAGCTTTTTTTTTTAGTACACATAATGTGATATAGTTTTGGCCAGTATGAATGAACAGATGGAAAAATATATTATCACTGACCATGGAAAGATGTGAAATTGCTTTCTTGGGTTAACTTGCAATCATTGCTTGTGGTAAATGCTGCATTTCTGGAATAGTTTATTTTCAAGTTTTCTCTATAAATCGTCTAAAACATTACTTAGATTGTAATCCTGATAAACAGGAACTGAAACATCGATAAATGAGTGAAATCAACTTCCCCTGTTTATAGATAAATGGGAAGATCCAAATGAAACTGATTCTACTGATTAGACTCTATATATTTCTGTCTTTTTTGCAGCTTGAAAGAACTTCAGACACGCCTCGACAGGGTATAGAAAAGTCTGTTTCCTCTTACATAACTCGGAGCATCTCTGCGCTTCATCTGATTTCATTCTAAGGGCCTCACAGACACTAGAATTAGCACATTAACACTATTCACACAGAACAATGATATGGATGAAGGTAGACATGGTGCATTCACGGGTTAAAGATCTTTAAAACATTTCTTGACTGACCCCGCGAACCGAGCTAAAAAAATGTTTGATTCCAGTCATCAAAAAAAAATTCATCTGATTTCCAGGCTTAAGCTGACATCCTGACCATTAACTGGAATGTTATCACAAAGGTTTTTTTCTATTTTTCCTTTGTGAAGTCAACTCCCAACCTACAGCTTTGAATCGATACATTAGTGTGTTGGCAGATTTTGTGTAAGATCTCTAGATAAATCCCTTTGCACTCTGCAACATGTCCTTTGTTATATAACAGAGGTTAATTGTGTAAATGACGTCCTTCCCCTCCTGCGTTATGCCTC
This sequence comes from Gambusia affinis, assembly GCF_019740435.1. Taxonomy (NCBI): domain Eukaryota; kingdom Metazoa; phylum Chordata; class Actinopteri; order Cyprinodontiformes; family Poeciliidae; genus Gambusia; species Gambusia affinis. The sequence continues at coordinate 14,272,367 of NC_057885.1, read as the reverse complement.
GGTGGTCTCCAAATCAACACCTGAGTTTACCCTCCATAACGTAATTAATGCCTGTATCCATCTGTTATCGCAGATTTGCACCGGCGCATGATGTTCTTGTCTTTCCTGGATGCATAAATAAAAAGGAATATCAGGGGAAGCAAAAACGTAGGACTCATCACAGCACAAGATGTATCCACTTTATTTTTATTTTTTCAGTCAAAAGTGCTGCACTATGCACGACCTTTCCAACTATTGGTCTTATGGAAAGTTAAACACAAACACTACTTGGATATTCTGCTGGATAGCTGCGGAGCCTTGAGTGTGAATATCAAATTCTGAGCGTGCCTCGGCATATCAAACCGATATCAGCCAGCAGCAGGGTCAGAGATGCCCACAGAGATGGGCAGAGAGGGTATTTGTTGCTACTGTCGTTCTTATCCTCTTACTCACTGTCATCTGACAAAATGCTTTGACAAGCCCGACCTTGATGCACACGGCTGATGAGTTGATGTCAGCCTTGCATACTTGAGCTTTAGCGGCTCTGCGGCTTGGTTCTCAGTTATGAGGTTTCCCAGCATACAGCAGTCACATGACACATGCAGATTTATCGTTTGAGCTCATTTTGTGTTTTTGTTTTAGAACCGCAACAAGATTTTAAATCCTGATGACGGATGAGTTTATCTCAGAACTGGACCTCATGTCTAAGCCATGCAGTTTGTGGAAGAGGTTCACACAAAGTAGCCCCTAGCAGCTTTTCCTCCATGATAATCATGTGTTTAACTACAGCTGACATGAACCAACCCCACAACATGATACTGCCACCACCATATTTTAAGCGTAAACTGTTCCTGTTGTTGCTCTTTCTTGAAAGTGTCGTCTTTGAATATTCATTTCATTACCTTTTCTGTCAATTTACTCCTGATATACACTTCCTCAAAACTTTGTCCCTATCCCATCTAGGTTGAATTAACAAGCGGATGATTTATTTAGTTTTTACTATTAGGCTACTTCTAAAAATATTTAGTTGCACTGGGTTTATTTAATTTAATTTTATTCTTTTGAGAGATCGTTCAGCGTAGAGAGGCTGAATAGAAGCGCACTCCCCCCACCTTCCAGGAAAACATTTTGAAATCCATAGATCATCATAAAATCATGCAGTAGTTTGTGTTGGTCTATCGTAAAATCCATCAAAAAATACATTGAACTCAAGGGGTCTGAAAACCACAAATTGATAATTTGATTTAATAATGCTCCAACAGGTTTTCTTTCTACTTTTCCATTGATGTAAGTTTTGAGAAGTTTCTCCTTTAAACATAAATCTGAACAGGAGCACTTAAAAACTTTGTGGGCAACTGATACTTGTGGCTAAATATTTATCTTGGCTCAAAACTGCAATCAGATACCTGACATTTAGATGCTTTGTTTATTTGTATTTCGTATTTACGTTCCTCAGGAAATAAATCTTACTACATTCATGTACTCCTCCATCTGACCTCGGCCCATTCATTTTCTTTAAAATAAAAAGCACACTGTTCTTCCTTCTCTGCCTCAGCCATTTTATCCTCCTGGTTTTTCAGTACTAGGCTGCAACATGTGCGCTCTGCACTTCAGAAAGGCAAATACCATTTACCAAGGAAGACACCGGTCCAGTTAATGCTCTGTGTTAGCCGTCAGGACTTGTGTCCAGGGCATGTTTCAGGTTCCCAACATATAACTGCTAATAAATGGAGAGCAATTAAAACACACACAGCTGAGCTAATCACCACGTTTCACACCGTTCCCTGAACCAATTTGCTGAAGCTCTCTTAGCAGCCGAGCTCATACAACACACCTCGACCACATGGTCCACAAGTGAGAGTTGGCAGGTCTGAGCAGAGCCGCGCTGCACTTAGCACATGGACCTGAAGTGTTCTCTTTGTGGATACCTGAGCAGAAATAAGCAGACGTTCTAATAAAATAAATTGTTCTATTAAGAAGCATATTAACAATAAGGGATTAACTCTCCAAGCACAACTTTTCTTAGTTTTTTTGTTTAACTCAGCTTTGTCTATTTTTGTTTGTCATTTTTAATTTTACATTTCTTTATTTTCTTTAAATTTTTGGATAAAAAATTTATATATATATATATATATTTCTGAATTGAACTTTCTTATTATGTTTTCCATTTTTTTAAAAGCTTTTTTCTATTTACTGTCATGATAAGATGTCTGACCATATTTTCCAAAGTGAAGTCATAAAATGTTCTCATTGACAAATTAAATATGTCAGCATAATTGACATTTATTCTTTAAATAATGCTGTTGCAGATATAAAACAGTAATAATCAGTAGGCTGCAGATTATATTCATTAGTTAATTAAAACAGAATAATGCCAACAGATCTCTCTTTCCCAGTTATCAGCGTTTCATTGGAACAAACCAATATTTTTCAGCTCAATACAACACTGATGTGTTCATCTGGTAATTCAAGCCCCGTTGTTCTAGTTTATTTGCCTCCTAACAGAGCATACTTTGTGACCATAAAGAACATTTTAATTGATAGCAACTCTGAGTAGTCTCTGACAGGATTGGCCTAGATGACTATTCTTTTTTTTTTTTTCTTTTTCTTTTTTTTCCTCATCCCCATGATTTTAAAGGCAGCCTCATAAATCACATGCTTTTACTTTCACACAGCCATTGAAATCCATTTAATGAAAAAGCAATGCTCTTATCATTTTATACGATCCTCTTTGCTGCTTTTACTCTGCGGAGTAAAAGTTTTTTTTTTTTTTTGTTTTTTTTTCTTTGGCGTGCCATTACCGCTGAAACTGGCTGCGGCGAGCCTGGTGTTTATACAGCACAATGAAACCCACACAGCTTTTCAGTTTTTTTGTTTTTTTTTAATGAAAGCCATAGGATTGATTTTGTCTTATAATATATTGCCATCACAGAGAGAAGAATGATTGTTTTATTCTCTTTCTCAGCTGGTCAAAGATGTCAAGCTGACATTCACTGTGTGAGTCCAGACGTCTGCTTTGCCTCGTGGCCTTTGTACGGCAACTCATTCACACCAAAGCTGCCAGCTGAATCACTGTTTCTGGCTTTTTGTTCCTTTCTCTCTTTCTTTCTTTCTTTTTTTTCAAAACCAGGAGAAAAGAGGAGAGAAACATTATATTGAGAAATGGAATTTGTCTTGATCTTTGTCGATGTGTTGTTGATGTTTCAGGTCTTTGTGAACTTTGCACGCCACCAGCATGGGGAGGACGACTCTCGGGCCTACAGCAACCCAGTCGACGTCACAGACGAGCTGCCACTGAGGTCGCTGCAGGCCTCCCGAGAAGCGGAGAACGCCTAATGGAGAAATCTATGTATTGTACCTGAACGAATCGGCAATAAGTCTCGAAAAATTGTTTCTATTGGCACCAACACAATAATTGGATTCTTCGCAACTACTACTCAGATTTTTTTTCTGTGAAATCAGGCTTCCTGTAGGCACGTATAGAAAAATCATGATCAGGGTTTTTGTAATTTATTTATTTCAACATTTTATTGCAATTTGACGTTTGAAAATCTCCTCTGTGTTTCTAGATTTGTGTGAAAAACTGAACAGTTGCTCTAATACTGGTACTTGCAGGGAAGGCGTTGCTTCTTTCTTTATCAAAATGAATTACCTTTTTAGTGCGTTTACAGTAGAATAGTTTTGAAGTATTTTCTAAACTTGTGTTCAACTGTGAAAAGAATATTGGTAAAAAAAAATACTCTACTGGCTCTTTAAAACCGTGTACATTTAAAAGTTTTGTGCTGTATTTTTAGTTCATGGGTAGATGAACTTTCTTTTTCAAAGGTTTACAGACCGAAAAGAAAGCGGTCTGTTTTGATATTTGTTGCTGATCATTACATACCTCAGGCCGGGTCTTCGGGGCGAATCTTCCAGCTTATCTATAGATAATTGCACGGCATCTGGGACACGTGTATCGTCTGTTTACATTTGAGAGAATGTAATTCTATTGGTTGTGTTGCAAGCACCATGTGGGAATGTTGAAGCGACACAATCGCCCGCATGCGCAGCAGCTTTATTTGCTGACAGGCACTCCAGTGATAACTTTCAGACAACAAATAACATCTGCGGAATGCATTTGCATTGAACGTCTGAACATTTTCAGTTAATTAGAGGCATGTTGAAGGACTGACTCTGAGGTTACTGCAAAGTCAAGTAGGTGTCAACATGTTAGTTATTTAAAGAGGACGACTTATCCTTTGTGTGCCTTTACACACAGCACTTTTCAAAGCGCTCCATGCTGCACTGGATGCAGCAGTCATTCATAAGTAAGTGGCCAAAATGTTTTTATGAAGTCATCTGAAGATGTATATGGCTGTGTGAGCCTTAAAAGGTTGAACTTTGTTTTAATTTATTCCTTCACTAATTACTTCTGTTATATTGATTTATGTTTGTTTTATGTTTTTAAAAGGATATTCTAGTTTAAGTGTCAGATGGACATTTTCACAATCATGCCCAGACAATGTGTGAAACAAAAAAATGTATAGTAAAAATGTGTCATTATATGTGCACTTTAAACATCAACAGTTTAATATTTCTATAAGACAATCTGTTGATTCTAATACAATGCTTTATGTCAAAATAAAAAACGACTCATCCTTAATATTGATTGGTTTTGATATTTATTTGATTCCGTAGAACAGAAATGAACAAAAACATTCATTTTAGCAATATGTCATGATTGCAACTGTTGCTTAATTTTTCCCTTGTTGCTGTTGCCATCCTTGTCCTGGCTTTCAGTCTCTTCAATTCAATTCAGTATAAAGATATATTATTTATCCAGTATGGAGTGTTGCCAGGTTGGTTGGGTTTCCGCCCAACTGGGCTTCGATTGATCACATTGGGCTAGAAAATAAAAAACAGCTTTGAGCAATTTGTTAAAATTTGAGCTGTTTTTCACAACATTTGGCAGAGTTTTAGGAAGTGTTTATAGGAGAATTACATCAAAGTAGTTGTCATCATGTGGCAGAAAACCGTTACATTTTAATAAAACGCCATGTCTCTGCACTCGCTATTTCATTTATTTTGAAGTGTCTAGAAGATGTCGCATATCATTGATGATTAATAGTCATTGGTTAATCAAGTGTCACTTGTTAGTAACTTTGTAAAACTGAAATCCCAGTTTTAAAAAGATGTCACAAAAAATCTTGTTCTGTTCCAAGAGTCGTGTTAAAATATGATTAATAAAATGAAGAACAATGGAAAACATTAATGGAGGTCAACAGAGGAAGTCAATGACCTACAGCATGTCCATCCATCCATTTTCTAAAACCCTTGTCCCTCGTGGGGTCAGGAGGGATGCTGGTGTCTATCTCTAGCTAACGTTCTGGGCGAGAGGCGGGGTCATCCTGGACAGGTCACCTACAGCACATCTTATATGTAAATGTATAGTAATCTCATAGTAGCACTTCTAAGGTATTTAAGCATCTGGCTTGTGTGAATGTCTGACTAAAGAAATATCCTAGGATTAATGTGGCAGATGTTATAGTAACTGTATATAATATTGTTAATCCCAACTGACCTGAATCAGGTCAAGCTGTTTTTCAACCACGTTGAAAACCTAGAATTGGTAGACGGTGTGATTTCTTCATACCATAAAAATATTGCAAGTGTTTCTTCAATACAAGAACTTTTTTTTTTTTTTTTTTTTTTTTCCATTTTTACAACTTTGTTTTTGCACATGCACAAACACTCTGTCTTGCCTGCCAAAGTATTTTAGTGAAGAGGTTTTTAATGATTCTTTAGATGAACAAAGAAAGGCTTTTGGTCGAGTTTTACACAGTGTGCTCCCTTGTGACTCTGCTTTTTCACTCAATACCATTCTCTCTACTCAAACTGCAAAAGAAAAAAAAAATGTTGCCCTGCAGAAACAGTTTTCCAGTGCCGGTAATATTTTATTTGCTCGCTGTTTCCTCAGTCATTAATTTCCCTGTCCCTACCCACTTTCAACATCTTCGTGTGTTGCAAAACTAATTCTTCAGTTGATTTTTCAAGTTCTAAACAACATTCTTGTGCGGTTTACTTGGCACATTGGGCGTCCTAATGAAACGTGGATGCACTCTTCACATACTTTGCGGTTTGCTTGTGGAACTTAACATAGTTTGAATTCTTTGTCAAAACCTCGAATGGCGATAGTTATTGTTCCAAGCTATAATGAATCTGTTTGGGTTCTGAATATTTTTCCAAGACAAAGTGAATCAACATTTGCACAAATTGTAACACGACTCTGAATTAATGTTTACTCACAGCTTTATTTGTCCAAAGAGTCATTTGAGTCTTTTTAGTTTAATTTCCTTCATGCTGTTTTATTTACTTGACTTTTTTTCTAGCTTTTTTTTTTTTCTTCTCCTTCTTTCTCTTCAGCAGGAGCTCTGCTTATTCTGTATTCGACATTCTTTCTCCTGAATCTACAAGATGCCAGAACACAGACTGGGCCTTAGGCATTTTACTTCACTGTTAGTGGAGTGGCTTCCTCTGAAAGCCGAAAAGACGTTTTTGTCTGCCAGGTGTCTGATGATGATTTCATTTTCCTGTCAAACTGTTGCACCGATGCTTTTTTTTTCTTTTTCTTTTTTTTCTTCTGTGTGGGCTCCCTCTGTATTTTAGTTTTTGGAGCGAGTTCAAGGCTCACATTTAATTTTTAGAATTTGCACACAGTAAAACCAGTTGAGTTTGAATATAATATCACAATTACATCTACTGGAAGTCTTGTGTGTCTATTACTAGTACATCTAAAATATTCTGTAAAAGTGAAGTTTTTCTTCCCAGTCATTTTAGTAAGTGAGACGATCATTTTGTAGAGATTTGTTACACAGAGTAAAACATTTCAAGCTTTTATTTTTTGCAGTTGTATTGATCATAACTTACGGGTAAAGAAAACCCAAAATTTAGTGTCAGAAAATTACAAAACCAAATTGGACCAATCAAAAACAGATGCTTTCTGGACATACTTTCTGAAAAGTCTGTCCATTTCTTTGTAATTTGTGAGTTTTCCTTAATACAATACATTCTTAAAGCAGAGAAGTCCTCTCCATAAATTGAGCCCCTTGTCTAAATCCTTGGGCGTCTGCCAGGTATCGCTTGTCTTTGCTTTCTTTTCTCATTTAGCACACACAGTTCTGCGGCACAGTGCCAGACATGGAGACATGATCGCCCAATCGTGAACCCTACTGAGGTGATGAAATCTCAGATGTTAAGGTACTTGTTACTTTTTACCATTATTTCAATGTATTTGGTTGCATCACAGAAGGAAAGTTGAACACACAGAAACCAGGAGTAAATGCTGCTAATGCTTTAAATACTATTTTCATGTTCTTGACGAATTGTTTTATTGTTTGATGAGTAGATTGTTTAGGAAATTGGAATCTCAAGTGCAACACAAGGGCTATAAAAGTAAGCCCAGTTTTAGATATTCTTTAAAAGTAAGTAACTTTTAGTTATATAGCAAGTAAATAACATTTAGTTATAGTTGTACAAAATGGGAGGAGACTGGAACAAACTGACAATGCATTGAACTAATGAACTGATGGAAAAAGGGCAACTCAATCTGGAGCCAGCACAAAAAGAGTGTGAGCTGTTGCTTAGGTGATGCTGACTTTTTTTTTTTTAAGGTGCAGCTAGTCGCTCATAGTGTTTTCACACGCTGTCCTGTAATTTCCCAAGACTGATCATTTATTATTACCCCTAGATCATTTCACTGCAGCTTTCTTTCTGTGAGAAACTTTCTGTTCGATCTTAAAGCCTCATCATGATCATAAGAGATTACACTAAAATACCAAACGTTTTGCCGATAAATAAAATGTAGTGGGGCTTCAGAGTGTAAAGATTAGAGGTCAGAGGAGATTTGATGATCTGCTTGACAGGTGAGCTTTGCAGGAAATCCCCACCTTATTTTAAACTGTAATAATCCTCAGCTCTCAAAGTCTGCAGCTTTTGCTTGGGGGTGGTTATTGTTGGTAGATGAGAGAAACTATTCATGCAACATGTTGTGTATAACTGTGCTATTTTGCTTACCTCCCAAAAATCTAAAAATACTTTTACTTTTTGTTTAACTAGCTCGTGTTCTCACATTTTGATCCATTTTGAACAATAAATCGTTGGTTAATCCTTTAGCGAAAGATTTATGTTAAAATTTGACAGCTATTTGTGGTCTAGTTGACTAAATAAGAACCTGTGCTAATTCACTTATCATTTTAAGAGTTCGAGTTGGGATGATATTGGTAGTATCCATTTAATAATATTACTAATTCTTGTCATAGAGCTAGGAAGGAGGCCACCACTAAGACAAGAAGTAAAAAAAAAAATAAATAAAAATCAGCCTTTCTCCCGTCTCTTCATTATTTTTGACCAGCCAGAGAATTTTCACCAACAAATTCAAATAATAATGACTTGTAAGGATTTTCGGAGACAAAACCTCTTTTTCTTCTCGGTTTAATGGATAGTTTCCAGTTTGGAAGCCCATAAATATTGGCGATTGTCCGTAGAAGTAGAGCATTAGGCTGTTGGCTGTGGATTCAGATGCTGAGTAAATTAAAACAATCAGCGCCTGTAATGAATATTCTGAGCCAAGGCGTCGTGCTAATTGAGCCAGTTTGAGTGGATTCCAATAAATATTGAAAAAGTTCAATCTCCACCAACTGATATAGAAAGATTTTTGTGAAACTGTTTCAGACAATGTGCTTCCCCTCTTCTGAATGTAACATTCCCACCATTTCCTGCCCAAGTCTGCTCAGGTTTGATCAACAGAGACCAAAATGCTACTGAACATGTTTTCCTTTAAATGCATAGCAAGTGATGAATCCTGCCTTGTATTTCTGTGCGTTATCAAAAGACGCTGCTTTAAGCAAATAATCTAGCATCGTCTATTCACGCGTCTTTTAGTGTAACATACTTTAAAAAAAAATAAAAAATCTTATGTGCAGTTATGCAGACACTTTGTCTGTACTGATAAAAGATTGCAGGGTGATGCAACTACTTTTTGATCACTTCAGCTGATTGTTTGACCTTTAGGGTTCAATCATGGTACATACTGCTAACACACCCTACTAGCTCCATGAAGTGTTGAAGAAGAAACGGCATGCTCTGTTTCTGTTTTTTTTTTTTTTTTGTTTTTTTTAGCTCTCAAAACTAGCAGATTTTCTATAACTGAAGGAGCTATGAATGAAGACATTTTTGAGAAATGTCTTCTGCGGATGCTGAACATGAATTAAGGATGGACTGTATTTTTATGAAAATAATGACTCCAAAAATATACTTTTTTAGAGAAAACGTTGATGTGTTCGACGCTCAAATATGCTGCAGCAGTTTTACCTCATTTCTGCATGTTTAAAGCTTGTGACCAGATCAGAAATGGCAGCTTGGACAGCAGCTGACCTCTTTCCCATTCAGTCATTCACAAACACACGTCAGTGTATTAGCAGTTTCCGGTTTTGACGTTTGAGAAAAAACTTTCCTCTCACGTTGTCGGTTCTTGAATTGACTGATTTTGCCATAAGTGATAACATCTCTCCTTTTTAAATGCCTGTGTCAGCAGCAGGATGTTAATGTTTCGACAGGCCTCATGCTATCAAATATTTAGGATTTAAACAGGCAGGGATTTTAATATTAACCTCGTGGTTTTTGACAGACTCGTCAGTGTTGACTTGTAGGATCCTTTTGACACTGCATATGGAAAATCTTGGCAGGCTGAATTTTTTACACCTTATCAAATTAAAGTATGGAAACACATATGCAATTCCCATGTGCTGTTTGACAGCAATGTGCTGCCAGAAGCAGCTCTGTGGATAAAAGGAAGAGGCTAACATTTGGGGACTGTTATCACAAATGACCCAGATCTAAATGATCTGGGATTGAGAAGCTGCTTTTATTATTCTAGATAGGATTTTGAAAGGCTTTGATATTATTAATGTTTTTTTTTTTGCTTTCTATCCTACATCAAGTGTTTCTGTGTTTAATATTTAAAACCGGCACTGAATGATTTATTTAGCTCTTTGTGTCCGTACAGCTACATGCAGTGTCCGTCCTTCAAAGGGAGAGATAAGCAGACAGATTTATTCCTAGACGTGGAGTAAAGATTCATGCCACCTCCTTAAACATGAAAAAGGATATGATCAAATGCTAACTTATAATGTAAGCTAAATGTTAGACATTTCAGATTTTAATCATATTTTGTGTGTGATTTTTAATCCCTCAAAGATGCAGCGGTAAACATAGCAGCAGGTCACAGTGATAGAATCACTATGAAAGTTTTCTAAATGTTTACATTCCAGATTCACCAGGAAGCTCCAATTAGTGCTTTTTAATGGTAGCAAGTCATTCGTTGCTTTTTCTACTGCACTTGTAGGTTCCAATCTGTTATGCAAACTACGTAGTAGTCGTCTTGCGACCGGAAGGTTGTAGGTTCCATTCCACCTTCCTCCTGCCACATGTCGATGTGCCTCTGGGCAAGGCACTTAACCTCATACTGCCTACCTATCTGCATATGAATATGTGAGCGTTTGTGCGTGCGAATGGGTGAATGTGACTTTAGTGTAAAGCACTTTGAGTGGTCAAAATGACTGGAAAAGTGCTATATGAGTTCAGTCCATTTACACATTTGCATACAAATAAAAAATAAAAAACCGGCAAACAAAATGATGCAAATTTAAACACAATTTTACTCAGATCTTAAATGGAGAATAGAATTTTCTCCCTATCAAAGAAAAGTCATGATAACCAGGAAACAAAGTTATGAGCTGAAGTGAAGAACAGTAAAAAAAAAAATTGCTTGTGTTTCCAGCAGAAATCCCTACAGTCATCTCCAGAGAAGACAGTTTGACAGGAGGAGAACTGGTGTTCTACGATAAATGATGCATGAATTCCATTTAGCTGCCTCCGTCTCAGCATCCAGGTTTTCTATAAAGTCAGGACTGACAAGTTGCCCTGGTTTGCTCAGACTGTCGAGCAGATCTGCGTCTCTGTCTGTGTTATTAGCAGCGCATGAGCCACATGACATGTCCGAAATGTAAAAAAAAACACACAAAAAAAAACAATCCAGACTGCAAGTATAGGTATAGCTAGTTGAAAGCTTTTCATAAGCAAAGATATAATAACTGTAAGCTATATTCTGGTTCTTGTCCACTCAATGGATGCTGGACCTTAGATGCTGAGTGCTATAAGGCTTTTGTCTTTCTCAACAGTATAACTTCCTTTTAAATCCAAATGACAAACTAGCACTTACATCTATTATACGCATGACTCTGTTTCCTTTTTTCCTAGAAATATCAGTGTGAGCGTCCTCTTCGTCTTCTGGTTCTTCTGTGCTTCATTCTACTTTAGCAAAGATCAACCATCATTTATGATCATGTGTGCCATCCAATAACCTCCATCTTCCCAGGATGGTGTAACCTGCAGGTCAGTTAAAAAAAACCTGAAAAATATTTCCAGAGCTCCACTTGTCTTGCTTTCTTCAACCTCAGGCTATCACCGGGCCATTAACTGAGAGCACAAGATTTGCTGCTTCACCAGAACATAATCAAGATATTAGAACAAAAAAAAAAAGATTTTGCTTCACCTTACCTCTTTATTTTATGATATATTTATGCATGAGGCTTTCATCCTCATGTATAAGTGTTTCACTTTATACATTAAAGCGAAACAAATTTGCCAATCTATTATTATCCAATTTTGACAATCTGGGGCAACAAATTCCAGAAAGTAAATCCAGATTTTCCCCTACCGAGCATCACTGTTCAGCTCATTCTGGGGGTTTGGATCCACTGTGTGTTATCTGCCTGAAAATTTCCGAAAGAGATGCAGTCATGATGTTTCCTGATCAGATGCCTGAAGCCTTTCAAATACCTCCATCTAATGTGAAAAAATATCTGCTTTGCTCCAAACTACCATCTGGATGATTCATCTCTTCATCATATTATAAAGCCACTGCATAAAGGATGTATCCATATACATATCTTTTCCAATTACCATTACTTGTGAAGTATACATAACATATACATACTTTAGGCAGCTCCTAAAGCCCTGCCTGGAGAAATCATTTCACCTTTTTCTGATTGAGAATCAAGACCTGAGATAAGGAGGAGCTGAATCTTATTTTCTTCGCTTTGCATCAGTCTTTGAGTCGCTCCACTGCATGATAATGTCATCATTATGGCTTGAAGAACCCAACAGGACCGTATCACCTGCAAAAAGCGGAACAAATTTGCCAACAAAAAAATCCTCCTCTTCAGAGAAAGGCCTTGAGAGTCTCTCCATGAACACTAAAATCAGTGTCGACCTGCTTTGGAGACATGTTTGTTTTTTGGGCCAACGGTTTAACAACACTCCCTCATGTGACTCAAGTCACACAGAACAAAAATGAACAGTTTACTGTTGCAACACATCATCTGAATCAGTATGCCACCTTCAGGTGACTTTTTTTTCCCCCCACCAAGACATGGTGTGAGGACTAAATGTGACTTGCTTCTGTAAGTTGTTGAACAGCGTTGAGCCATTGTTGATGCTTTCAGCAGCGCATGAACCTCGTAACAACATGCCAAGGATCCGTATGAATGAAAAAGTCAAGCTTGGGGTAGAGGTGATGTTTTTCACAGTGAAAATGAATTTCAGAAGCTTTTAACGGACAAAAGCAAATATAAAAGATAGCTTGAAAGCAACTCTGACATTATGTTTTGAAACATGTGTTTCATCGTTTTGTCCAAAGATGTTTACTAGAGTTCCTCTTACAAGGGACTTCTGTTGACCCAGTCGACAGCTGAATCCAAATATTACCACAAGAAAACGCTCTTTTCTCCTCAATGTTCAAGAATTGCTTTTGTTGGCATTTCTGTATAAACTCTCTTGTGCTTTTTTTATGCTGAACACATCTCTGTTGAAAAGGGTGGGAATTTGTTTTATTCTCAAAACACAGCAGGGATGCTTACTACCACACTGCCCCGGCTAAAGAAAATGTGCAATTTATTTTCACGTAAATGTTTCACAAAGCACTTGTACTGATGATGGGAGAGTCTGACCCGCTTTGTGAATCGTTCTCTTGCACATCCCAAAGATTCAGAGGTCCAGACTCCAGTGGCCATCCTATGTTTGAAGATAATGTCTTATGCTTCCTAAACAACTCTTTCTTGATTCTGATGAATCCTGGCTTTGTCATCTAGGAACATGTCTGTGTCATCAGGGAAGAAAAAAAAAAAAAACACTGCTGGAATAACCTGGTCATTCAGTATCTTCAGGTACCAATTGACCTCGTTTGACTCTTCTTAAACACAGGAGCATGTTTTTGACTGCCACAGGATACATGGACTTCTACAATGAGACTCTAGTCAGCTGAGGTTAAAAAAATGTGTTCCGAGCTGAGATAATTACTCATGTAGTAGGAGGCTTGTACATATTTACTTTGTTAAATCCAGGCATTTTTATTTTTGCCCCTTTTTCAAGCTTTTATCGAAATGTTTATGAGCTTATTCTGATCTGGTGTGGAGCACTGTTTCGAGCTTTGAGCTCCGACTTCACTCGGCTGAGTGACCTGCGCTGCAGGGATTGTTGAGACCTACAAGGGTGTGTGATGGAGCAATCTGTAACACGGTTCCGTTTAACCGAATCACTTTAACTTTAACAAGCCAGGAATGCACCAGAACTGCCCATGATAACCTTGTATTGTCACACTTGTCGTCTTGAGCAATTTAGGATTCTTCTTTTATTTTGTTCTTAAAGATGGTCCCACGTCTCTGCAGGGCTTCCAGCTGAGGGATGATAAGGGTTCGAACTCGATGTGTGGGCCACTATTCCCTTTTGATTGCTGATCATTTGGGATCTCCTGCTGCGATGAATGCAGCAACATATCTGTCAGAGATGCTTCTCATCCCTTTTTGGGGCAATTTTCTTTCTGTTGTTGACTGAACCTGAAGCATTGCCACCTTTTTATAGCAGAAGATGAGAGGGAACAGAAATGACTTTGGCATTGGCTGATTAAGACCATTTATATATCTTTTTGCTGTCTTCAAATCACTTTGCAATCAGCGCTGAAAAAACTTTCTTCTAATTCTTAACATTGTCTGTCCTTGAACTTGATTAGCTTGCACAAATTGTAGTTATCTGTTCTGGGGAAGAGAGACTGATTGGTTTAGTTTCGTGACTATGAATGTTTGCAGTGGAAAACTACTAATTCACACGCACTTTGATGTAATGAATCAAGACGAGTTCAAACTTTCTGCTGCATTCAGCATGAGTTCTTTTATGTCAAGTAAACATTAATGCCCCCAAGGATTTACATAGAGGCCAAGCTGTTTCCTTTACAACAGCTGAGGAAAATGTTAAGCAAGCAGGTTACATGAGACATAGAGAGATCTTAAAAAGCCAACTTCCACTCTTATTCATCAATAAAAAAAAAATTGCACATTTTCTTGTACCTATACAAGAAAAGACGTGTAGGTGGAAATGTATCACACTAAACGATGTCAAAAAACAAAGAAGGTAAATGGAATGTGTTGAATGCTTGGTACTGTTGGCCCTGGTGCCAAGGACGTGTTTTTGTGACGTCGTAGTTTTCAAATAGTTGCACATTGACATTTCGTCCATCACCATTTCATGGCTGTGTAGTTTTAAATGTTTTGCTTTTAAAACCCTAATCTACCCCTACTTCTTACGATGGAGGAGTCGATTTTCTTTATGCCTAACATTTTAGGAAACAAAACAAAGTCGGGGGAAATGTTTCATACAAACTTTTAATGACTGAAAGAAAACTTTTGAGCATACCAACTTATTCTATTAAGAAATGAGGTCTAATGAGACCAATAAATAATATTTGCAATCATTGCTGTCATTAACTTTATGTTCGTTCTCTGTTTTTTCTCTCCCTTATGTTTTTTGTCTCTTTTTCAGATTTTTTCTGATTAAGGTGGGAAAATATGTTTTTCATCTGCTCTTGAAAATCTTTCTGCACATGTTGTCAGTAATGTTTTAGTCAATTATTTGTCATACTGAACTCACTTATGAACTCACTTTTCCACAAACAAATGTGGTAAATCACAATGAATCGCTATCTAAAACGGAGAGTGATCACTTTTTTTCCTATAAGGTAATGTTCTTTTGTTTATCTTTTTCTCTTTAACATTGCAATCATAATTTAAAACTTACATTTTGTAATTCTTCATTTCAATTTCTTGACTATTGGAAACATTGAAGTGAGTCAAAATTGAAGAAAACATTTTGTAAACAAATATTTGTCACCAGCGCTGCTAATTCAGATTAGGTTTGACTTGAGTTCTGTTGATGTGTAAACTGACATTGTCGTCTGGCGGCCATGTTTTCCTCATTTCTTCCTCCCACATTCGTCTGGCATGTTGCTGAGTTTGTTTCATTGTCTTGACCATTACAGGGAGCCTTGAAGTCTCCCTGTAAGGCAGTTATGAGACTTCGATCAGCACGTTTTATACAACCTTGTCTGTAAAGTGATGCACTCGCTTGAAAGAAATGGCAGGGTTCTCGTTGACAATAGAGGCAAAATAACAAGCAGGCTCTCCCTGCCTCTTGCCACTTTAAAACCTTGCTGTCTAATGGCATCGCGAAAAGACTTGGTTTTCTATAACAAGCAGCCGCAGGAAGAGGAAGGGGAGTAAAACTGACGGGGAAGAAAACTGGATAAGAGTTCACAACCCAGACTCGCTCGTGCTCTTGTGTTTTTCATCGCTCTCTTTCTCCCTGATACCTCCCAGAGCTTTTCAGTCTGTTTTGGTAACAGGGCGTGCCACTCTGCTCCGAGTGTTTATCTGCCATCATGAGGAGGGGGTGTCATCTCCCTGACAGCTCAAACCCATCAGTGTGTACACAAACCAGCTTTAGCAGATGACAAAGCGCCGCTCTGCCTGCCGACAGAACCGCACGCCTCCCAGCATGCTTCGCCCTCAGTACGTCACCCACCTGGTTCTGCACCAGCTCATTATTCACTTAGACTGTGTTTTTTGACCCAGCATCTACAAAAAGTTTTTTTTTTTTTTTAAGACAATAGTTTTTTTTTTTTGTTTTTTTTTGTTGAGTGCATGTGAATCTACAGCTAAAGCACTATCATCAACCAGAAGCAGGAACCTCTACATGGGAAAATACAAATAGTTAAGCCGAGCTTGTGATGTGGTGGTTAGGTCTCCGTCTGATGAGTTTATTGGATAGCCGAGCACTGAATCTGAAACAATGACGTAAATGAGCAGCAAAATTAAACAGATTGGTTTAAAGGGATTGTTATTCAGCACAGGTTTAAGACTAAAGAAGAGAGACTTTTCAGAACTTATTGATGCATCACACTCATCTGTCTGCAGGTGCATACTGATCAGCAAAGCTTGACTGAGCTCAGGATGGTTCCCTTGGATAGTAATTTCCGAGCCGCTCGTGAGACTCATGTCTTCATTAGTTGAGTTTTTCTCCAGACATAGACATAGACAGCCCCAGCTACTATCAATGCACACAATGTCTGCTTTAAGGCATTCTAATAACCTCTGTGTGGTATGTTTATCAATGGTAAGTGAATATGTGATGTATTCTTATGATAATAAATGGTTTATTCTTCCTAAACTAGTTTGATTAACAGTTATATGGTAATGCTGTGGCACATGCTGCCTTGCAAAAGTATTCAAACCTGTCTCACTATTTTTTCCATTTTCTCAGATTACAACCAGAATCTTCAATCAATTAATCAATCTAGCTTTACTCATTTAGCAGCTTCCAGCAACGCCTCACATTGACCAAAGTGCTTTGCAAAGTAAAAACAAACACAAAATGCGATTGACCAGAAGTAGTGCAAAGTAAGAAACTGAAAAACACGACTGCAAAGGCAAGAAGCAGCAGAGGGTAAAAGAGGACGACCGTGGAGTGAGAGACATCCAGTGTAGATCCAGAGTCAGGCGAGTCTTGAGAAAGGTAAGGAATGAAGGGCTTGGAACTCCAACCTGAAAGTACAGAGCTCAAGGAAAAGTCTAGGACTTTGCAAGAAGGAGTATGAAGCTGCTTGACCCTACCAAAGACAGTCAAGAATCAGGCATCAAATGTTCATCGAACAGCTTCTTAAAAGCCTCAACTAAACAAAGAAACTCATTACTAGCAGGTGTGTGAAGAGCAGCAATATTCTAAGAGAGATCAGGCAAAGATCTGAAGACAAGAAGAAGATAATCCTAACAAAGAAAACTTGTCAAAGAATGTTTCCTGGTCAAACTTTCTTGCCTAAAAAGCAGAATACCGCACGTGACAGAAAATCAGCACTCTACATCGTTCTGAACATACCATGAAGCATGATGGTGGCCGCATCATACAGAGGGGAGGGCTTTTCTTTTTCAGGGACAGTGAAAGTGATAGGACGATATGTGACTGGCAAGCAGTTGTGAAAGAAACGAATATTAGAGGCTTCAAAATGAGTGCGGTGGAGGTTTACCTTCCATAAAGACAGCAACCTAAAACACACAATACAATAATAATTTACATCAAAGTATATCTGTGTGTTCCAATGACCCAATCTCAGTGCAGACCCATATCCAATTTAGAATCTGTGTCGAAGATGACATGTCTCATTCATAGACACTCTCTACCCAATTGAGTTCTGTATAGTATAGTGGGGAGAAGAGTGGGCAGAAACTTCACTCTCACTGTTTTGTGAAATGCTTTCATACACTTAGTGAATGAAAGTCAATTGAAATAATTTTATGAAATGGGATTCAGTCTGTTTTTTTTCTTAAGTCAAAGAAAGTTTGACCTTGATGTATACATAGTATACATATTAAGAAGTGAGATGAAGAGCCAGTGTGTAACAGAAGATCAGAATGGGCTGTCAGAGTTGAAACTAACAGTATCGCATCCCTGCAGCCTTGCAGATAACTCCAGTCAGCCCCCAAAACAGAAATATTCACCATGAGTGTGCTTCACTGCATAGGGAAAAAGTGATGAGGACATGCAATATGGCTGACCTTTAAAGTACTGCAGCTGTTGGATGAGTCCCTCAAATAATGCCTATTTTCCTACTAAATCAAAACAAAGATGCATGCTGATGCAAACGTGCAATGATTGTTTATGAAAAACACACGAGTTACAGGAGGTTAGGGTTTTGCTGCAGCGTGCCTGTTAGATAATTAACACTTCCTGTTTATGGTCTTAGAATCATGAACAATGTAGTAATCGCTTGTCCCAAAATGATAATTAATGGGCGCTAATTATGGTGGTTGCTGTTTTGAAAGTCGACTTGAAACTGTCAGCTGAGCAGGTATGCTGTAAAAAGGAAGTATATATTACTCATTAGGGTCTATTCACGTTAAGTTACTTAGTTATGCTGTGGTATGACACGCAAACCGCTTATCTTTACTCTGTCACTTTGTCCTGCTAGTCACTACTTATGTGTTGGTGTGTATTTTTGCTACAGTTAACTTTCTCTTCTCTGTTTTTTATTCCACTGAAAGCATACTTGCCGCCTCAGTGCTTCTTTGTTTAACTAGAATTGTTATAGATATGTTGCTGACAACAACCTTTTGCAGAGTGCTGCCGCTTATAGTCTTTTGTCAGCTAAGGTGTTGTCTGTCTTAGCCAGGGGTCAGCAACCCAAAATGTTGAAAGAGCCGTATTGGACCAAAATAAAAATAAAAAAAAATAATCTGTCTGGTGCCACAAAAAAGTTTGCCAGGTCCTTCCCAAACCTGTCTGAAAAACTTGCAAGTACAAACGTTTTGGAGTCACTTGCTAATAAATTAAGTCTGAATTTAAAAACTACAGTCCTAATGCAGACTGAGCACGACTTCAAGCTGCATGTCTGCTTCAGACTGCATTGAACACGAGTGACACGCTTCACGTTTTGTTCTTCTCATTTTGATCGAGACAGTTATTTATAGAGGATACATGTCTGCCTTTAGGTAACAGAAAAACTAACTGATGTGCACGTTGAGCTTTCGTTTGAACTTCCTGGGGTTAGATTTTGAAAAGCTTTCTGTGGTTGCATAAAACGTTTGCTTTGTCTTTTCTTGTTAGGTGTTCTTGTCATGACGATGTTCCGTATTTCCGGTTCAACAGGAATGTGGAACCAGAACTCACATCAACATTTTCCACCCTACAGACAAAGTGGTAACCATAAAGTCCTTTATTTTCAACAACTGGGGGACTGGATATTCAGCATCAACGGTAACAAATTGTTTCGGTAGATTGCAGGCAATAATTGAGTTTCAGAGTCTGTTCATTATCAAACCAAACCACCCTTTTCAAGTGAATGGTCTTATCTCCACTTTTCTTGTTGAACCCTTAATGAAACCATTTTACTTGTCAAATTGATCACCTTTCAACATGCACAGCGCCTGTTGGCTAGAAGAGAGTTAAGGCTTTTGCAGCTGTTTATTTTAATCTCGAGCAGCTCTGGTTATTACATAGCTAGGATATATAGCTAGCTAGCCCGGTTATATAGCTAAAATACAATTGCGTCAAAGGAAAGAGCTGACTGAGGTTAGATTGAAAGACAGATGCGTAGTGTTTGCTGTGTCATCTTAAAACAACCAGGATGGAAGCATCATTACAATTTGAGCTAACTGAGATCTATTGTGTGCAGGTATTAGAGTTGAAATCCAGCCTTTAATTATAAGACAGAGATCACCTGAATAATACAAAAGCCAGAATGATTTTATGCCACCACAGCATCACATACGTTTTTAATTTTTTTCTTAACTGAACTTGTTCAAAACAGAAAATGTTAAATGAAGATGTTAAATTAAGAACCGTTCTGATGGTCTTCAGTGAAAGTTATCCAGTTCCTTCTCCATGCAAACGAGCGTTTAGGTTTGTTTTAGTGGGATTTTATGCCACAAAACAACATGAAGCAATTTTAAATTTAAAGTGGAATAAAAGCAATGCAGGGTTTTAGCTCTGCACGTTAAGAGAGTGAGATTTTTACCTAATCTTCTTTACTAAACAGATACTGACGTTTGTAATTATACTTCATGCATTTATTTATTCTTTTTTTTTACATTTTATTGCAGAGATAAGCAACAGTTTGCAGAAACGTCTATGAAAAAGCAACGATATTTGTAAGAAGAAAAAGGGGTAATGGAGAGGTGGAACACAACAATATATTCAGAGGAAAAAAGGAAAATGGTTTGTCAGAGTCATATATTTCTGGATGATGATGCTCCCCATTGACTCTGTTAGCCTCTTTGTTTCTTCTCACATAGCCATTGATACCACTACACTCTGTGTGACACGGTGAAAAAAACTGCAAATGAGATGCATCCTCTTAATTACTGGACCTTAAGGGTACCATTGGGCCAGTTTTTAAACGTTTAATATTGCCTCAACGGTTCCTGCTTCCAGTTAATCAACCTTCATTTATTGCTTATTCCTAATCTGCTCATCAAACTTGTGTCCAATATATAACGACTGCTTTAATAAAGAGTTTTTTGTGTGTGCAGCTGGCAGTTTGCTTAACAAAAGCATATTGGCTTTATTTCTCAAGCAAAAACTTCTGTTCTGTGTGATCTGTGTAAGTGGAGTTTGGGGATGAATTGCAGTTTCATAGCAGAGTTAGCAATTTGCATGTGTTTGCAAAAGATAGGGAGGCCTCTGTTATTTTGACACATCTCCAAATTATTTTCAGCTTTCCAATCTTATCTCTTGACACCGAGGTTAAACTTTGAGCTGTTTTGATTTACTTACTCTCTTTTACTGCATTTCAGAAAGAAGTGACAGCTATGAAGATGGACACTTTTAATATTTGAGAGGTAAGAAGTTTGGCCCTTTCTGTGCCGTCGCGTTGCTCCCGGTTAACCCTCTGCTGCTTGCTCTCTGACTGGGAAAGAGCTGAACATCTGGAAAGACGTTTCCAAGCAGATGCAGAGTCCATCAAATGCCCCCACTGACACACACACACTCGCACACACACGCACCTTATTTCTTGGACACATTCCCTCTGTCATTTACCTCAATGAGATTCTAAGGGAGGTGACCAAGAGCATGCTCCCCTCCCCCGTTCAATCTGCTTTCAGGACGGTGAACAGACGTAGCGACACAGAGTTGTGCCATATGGCTACGGCACGTAATGAGGGTCATTAATGTGCTGTTGAGATGACTGATTGACAGGTGAGGAGCCCTGCTGAGTGGCAGCTCCTTCCACAATCGAAGAGCATCTGTGTTGTTTCTGATGAGATGCACCGGTGACGATGTCGAGGCTTGAATGACCTGCCTCGATAAGATAGCCGATGAAATTGTCATGAGCTTTATTCAGGAGTTCAAAATGCCCCTTCTGTTGCCCCTCATCGGGTAATAGTTTTGAAGCCTGGTTTGGTTCAATTTGTTTATCTTGGTTTGAAGTGCTGTCATGGGTAAACATAATTATTTTAGGTCTATTTCTTTTTTCTTTTATTTTTTTGCAAATGACAGAGAGCGCTTTGTGAAATATGAAGCCGGATACCTGGGAATATGGAATACTTTCACCCAAATCCTGTTTTTCTGAAGAAACTTTTTTTTGATACCTCAACAAATTCAAGATTATTCATTTTAGGTGTAACTTTCCACTAAAGAAAAAAATCCTTTGGTATGTACGTTCATCTCAAAGCCAATAAACTGAGCAAGCAACTTCATTGTTACAAAATCTATCCATCCTAAAAAACAAAAGTCAAAATAACTACTAATAGCCCAAAAATTATGGGAACAGAAAGTGAATGTAGATTTATTACCAGAATTGTAATGGGCTAAGCAAATTGTTCTGAAGGTGCTCAGGTCCTAAGAGGACAGTATTGTAAGTCATCAGTATGATGACTGGATATGATGAAAAAAACAAAACAAATTATGCTTGAGTGACTGGATGAAACTAAATGAATGGTTTGGCACGTCAACTTACAGGAAAAGGAGAGAGCTCATAAAAGATAAAAGCAAAGACAGAGAATCAATTTCCCAGTAAAAGAAAAAAAGAAAAAAAAGAAACTGGTCTGAATTTGGATTTGGATTATTAATCCATTTAAACCTGGAGCCCACTTTTCTCTGATCTACCAGAGCAGTTTATGACAAAGGACAATGCTTTAAGAGCACTCACAGCTTGCTCAGATAGAGGCGGGGCTGTTCTGGTCACAACACTGAAGTTAGTTTGATATTACATCTCTGTGACAACATGACAAATGACAAAACTTGTTAAAAAGTTTATTTAAAGATGGAGCAAACACCTGAGATTGAGGTTTATTATGCAGAGAATATTGTTTCTACATATAGGCAGAGGTATACTTTCATATATTCACATTGACATATGAAAAATATATTCATTAATTCATAACAGTGTTTAGGTTGTTGAGGGGGAACTACATAGCAACATGAATATTACTACTCTGATGAGAGATACAAACACCTGTTTCTGTGAGTGAACCTGACACTGGTTTCTGGACACTTTTTTGTCGTTTGGCCTAAGTACTTCTGATTTCCAACCAAAATTTCTTTACGTTTTCTACCTTCCCAATTCAATACAACCAGTTGAGCTACAACCTGTCTGTACAATTTGTGACTGTCTAGATTAGGTAAAATGTCACATTGTATTCATGCTTTTACCCATTTCAAGGATTAAAAATCACCGCAGATGTATTTTTCCAATATTTTTATGCAGCAAAAGCAATAAAATACACATTAAACTCAAAAATTAAAATGACAATCATGCCCTTTATTGTAACCTTTCACCAAAAGTCTAAGTTTTGTTAGATTTTCTTCCCTTTGTGTTGGTTTGTTGTTTCAAGATGACTGTAATTTATAGTGAGAGTGTGAAATGAATCGTTTTTGTGTCTGTAATAGAATAGTTAAGTAAAGCCAAGGCAGCAGCATGTAGGTCCAAGGGCACATGATTGACATTTCCAAAGACCTCCAGGGCCACAGCCAGAGCCTAAAAGCTGCCGGATTTCCAGCCGTGTCAGTGGCCCCCTTGCATGCTCATCAATGCTGAGACGGTGTGAGTCCCACCCACACCAGGCACCCCCTGCAGTCAGGGAGGCATTAACAAGGCAGGTTGTGCCCTATCCACTGCACTCCAACACCTGCTTTTTCCTGTTGACTGTTTGCTGCGTCTTCTCTGTGAACCTGCAGGGAAGAGGTGATGGATGCAGCACCGTTGCCTTGAAATGCCCTATTACACATAATATATTCATGCAGCGACAATTTCTACAGCCTTTCTACTTTAAATCTCATTCTTTATTGACCCGGCTTTGTAGATCTAGTTCTAAATTTTTCTGCTTTCAACGCCTAAGAGTGAGCTCTCCAAACCATTTTGGGATGTTAAGGAAGTTCAACTTCCCACCACAGATGTAGCGACTGATGAGAGTTAATTTCCGTGTAAATATTTTCTTCAGGCTCTAGAGTAAAATGAACTGATCTTTTCTAAACTACAAGTTTTCAGCATGTATTAAAAAATATCAATGACCATATCAAAGGTTGCACTAGACTTCTTTGATGTCTATAATTTTGACTGAAAGGGTCTGAAAAAAAAATATCCAGTCATAATCTATTTTTGCCTATTTTTCACTTTTTAAATGATAGTAATAACATTATAATTTTCATTTTTATTTATTTAAGTCAGCAAGACTCCGAACGAAAGGTTTCCTGATCTACTCACTTCACCGGGAGGAAAGCCTCCATAACTTTGACCCCGCACGCTGCATGACCAAAACTGTCATACCTAAAATTTCCTATCATTGTGTGTGGAGTCTCTCGGATTTTGAAAATTGACCAACAATTTTGAAATCTTGCCATGTGAACTAGGCATTAGTGAGTTTGTCCTGACATGTATACATACAGGGCCAACTCCATACTGCTGCAAGTCTCTTCAATGGCTCTATGCAGAAACCTCAGATGTCAGGTTTGGTTTCTTGTTGTGTGTCTTTGCATGCACAAATTTCCTCGTAACAACTGAAGTCACGGTTTCACGGTCCATTCTGGTTTCTGGTCAATAGTTGAAACTAACAACACTCCAATCTGTGGAATATAAGCAGGCGGCCTGCTGCATCTGCTTTTAGGTGTAAAAGGCCGTTACACCTCCATCCACTCTTTTACAGACATAACCACAGGGTTAGAAGTGTTTTTAAATGGCTGCATGCAGGTTAGAATGAGATGAAGCACACAGTGATCATAAAGTTCCTAAACTGGCCTGATGTCAGCGTGATATGCATCTTTTAAAGCCGTGTAGCTGTGTCAATTGGTCCCTGTTGGGATGCTTTTACACACTCTCTGTATTTTGGGAGGTCACAGGGGAGATTTGCACTGTTGCAATCCCCAAGCACAAAGATGAAACAACCCGGGTATTTTTTCACTGTTCTGTTGTTAGCTCAGCGATCTGTTTCTCGGCTTCTGCTATGCGAGCTTGTGGTTGGATGTAAGCACCGGCCAGAGCAAACGAGGAGAACTCCCTGGGTGTATAAAAAGGTGCACCAGATAAACTATGCTAGTGGCAGATGTGACCTCAAGACGTCTGAATGATAAAACTTAATCAGAAGGGAAGCATTAAATATACCCCAAAATCACTACACCTTTTCTAAACTTCCATATTTTCTTCCTGACTGATCTGCTAGTTTTTCAACTGAAATTTATGTGTTTTGAGAGCCACCCTGTTGCTGCATGAAAGATCCAGTTTGTCTGCTGCCACCCACAGTGAGCTCACTGTTAGAGAACTGCAGGAAAGATTGCCATCTTGGGTCGCCAAGCTGCCACAGCAACCATTTATTATTTATTTTAAGGCCTTTTATAAATCCATGCCATGGATGCCAACAATTGTGAGGGCATTAGTATATGGAGATTCTCTTATGGCTTCTGTTTATGTGAAAAGAATAGATGAACTGATGACATAAAGGCTTTTAGATTGAGTTTTCCTCTTTAGTTGCTACGATTATTCCTACAAAGAAGGCAAAGGGAAAGGACTCAGCCATCTTGTTCTAAATTTTACACAATTAGGTTAATAAATAACAGGCTGTCCTGCATTCTGATCAGTTCTACCTGGATACAATTCAGCAGTGGCAGTCATTTAGCAGATTAAACGCCATGAGAAGAAGTAAAGCTCAGGAAAAAACAAAAAAAAAAACAAAAAAAAAAAAACAGGCCTCACCCCCGCAAAGTCAAACCCGGTGCCGAAAGTCTTTTTTGTTTTTCTCACTTTGTCAGGCGGTCTGCGGGGAAATTAACTGATGAAATCATGCTGGCAACAGGGTTGCTATAGAAACTTCTCATATAAGACTTGGGCTGGAGTTTGTCACCAGAGAGAAAATAGGAGAGGCAGAGATGGAGAGACAAAGAGGTGGCAGCACTGAATGCTCGCTGGAGAGGCATCAAAGGTTGTGCGTCGTTTGCAGCACAACATTAACGCCACGGCTTATTTCCTCTCTCCTATAAAGCGCCCAGCCTGCAGGATTCCTACTTCAGGCTTGTCTGGAGTATCAGATATCAGGAAGGGTTTTTCTTCTTTACTTCCCACCAATGTGCATCATAAATATCACTGCAGACAGCATCATTTCTTTTGTTACGAGATTATGAATCGAATTGGACTATAAATTAGAATAAATTACCCATCAGCGGAACACTCCACGCTGTCAGTGTTTGTTTGTGTTTCAGGAAAATCACTTAGGAAATAGCATGGCTCTGGAGGAGTCACACACGCACTGTATTGACGAGCAGCTCTGAATGTCTTCATCAAATGTGCTACTACTGCCTCCCTGTGGTTCAAGCTTGAAATGACAGTGCAGTATCACAAGTTGAAGCCACATGTATGCAGGCAGCCATGCATGGTAGTTACAAAGAATAGGTAAAATTACGTGTTTATCTAACTTTGAATGGAAGCTAGAGGTAACACTTCTGTCCTGCTTTCTATTCTGTTTATCAAGAAACCTTGATAAATATTAGTTTTTATGAGTCTTAATGAGGATTTCAGAGCCTTTAAAAAGTATTCACACACCTTGTTTTCAAATGAATTCATATGACAACCACACATATTGCCGGATTTATTTATCTGTTAGATAAGCACAAAGTCATGCGTAACTGGAAAGTAAAAAAAAGAGTGAACTCTAACAATTGTAGGGTACATTTGTGTTTATCCCCCCTTGAGCAAACCCTTTATTTTGTGACAATTACGGCTATCATTTTGTGTTTCAATCAGGTTGCCATATTTTCAGACTGAAATGTGTTCCCTCGTTTCGGAAATCGTTTCAGTCAGAATAAAGACTATATCAGTTTTTAAATCTCGCCACAGCTTTTGCAATACACATTCTTATGTAAATGCAGGTAAATATAGACCAGAAAAGCAATTCCTGCTTTCCACAAGATCAGGTTCTTCTCTTTATTTTGCTTCAAATCTTTCATTGCAGTAATTAAAAACAAATTGAAATCCTCATCGCATCTAATGGACTGAACAGAACAAATTACTTCATTCTTTGGAGACATTACTTATACTTCTCATAAAGTGTCATCAGGTAAGAAAGATGCACCTGCAGAGACGCGAAGATTAAAAGTGATTAGACAATGAGATTCGTTTACAGCTGTGGCGGCTCTGCGGCTGATTTATGACTGTCAGAGCCGTCCCGATTTGAGCCGCGATGAAAACCAAAGCGAGCAGCTTCACCAGAAAACACTTGGGGCTCCGACGAGAGAGTTGCTGCTCTGTCATCCCGTCTCTCATCCCTTTTCCCCCCCTCATCACTCTTGATTCTCCTTTCCTTGTGCCTGAGTGACTTTCGGAGGAGGCGAGTGAACATTGTCAT
Organism: Gambusia affinis; assembly: GCF_019740435.1. Classification (NCBI taxonomy): domain Eukaryota; kingdom Metazoa; phylum Chordata; class Actinopteri; order Cyprinodontiformes; family Poeciliidae; genus Gambusia; species Gambusia affinis. The sequence continues at coordinate 14,245,641 of NC_057885.1, read as the reverse complement.
GCTGAGCGAAGCGTGCATGTCTCTATCAAGTATTAGTGCACCCCCCCCGCTCCCCCTCCTGACCCCCTTGGAAATAGAGTTAAAATGAAAAGATTGGGAAAATAACTGTTTGTTATTCTTCTCCCCTCAACCCCAGCTCTCCTCCGTACACAAACTGCCAGTGGATATTAGCAAACGTTTGCATGAAGCGTTCAAAGCCAGATGCTGTCGATTCAAGATTCCCATGCTGGCACCCTCTTCCCTGCTCCACCTTCACGTCGTAAACAGAATAAACAAACACATCCTTCTCTCCTCACCTTGCGCTCTAGGTATCCTTGGATCAAACCTTTTTCTTGGAATGAACCCAACCTGGAATTGAGAGGAGCTTGAGTTAAAAGCGAGAGACAGAAAGTTGGAATGTCACCTTCTGCTCCTCTTCCAACTAGGCTGGGAGGGGCCACAGAGAGCGTGGTGGGCCATGGGGGGCTGGGGGTGGAGGGTTTGGTGAACCTTAACTCTGGGACAGATGGTAGGGTCAGACCCACAGACCTGTTAATGAGCGGGTCGAGCCAAGTGGTGTAGGATGGGGCCAAAGGTCAGGATGCTCCATCAAAGTCATGATCTGCTGTGCTATGCGGGTGAAAACGGACCTGGCTGCATAAAGCTGGTTTCAAATGCTGTGGTGACTTGCTGCATGAGGCTGCATTGATCTAAACCGAAACTAGTGATGACTGGGGGTAAAAACACCAGCTACCACTCTAATTTTACTGGTTAATTTAGATAAATAAAGCTACATTTATTGAAACCCGTTGTAGCGATTTTCCCGATAAACACACATTCTTTGAATGGCAGTTTTTCTCTCATCTTTCCCATTTGGAACAAATTCAACAGAATTTGGTTCATAGCCGAACCAAATATTTCCATTTACATTCAACCATTTATTTTTGTCTCTCTGTTTGACAGTAATCAGACTACAGTTGTCTTGTTTCAGGTCCATCAATGTTGCCCAAATTACTTATGCTTACTTATGCTCAGTGTTTAAAGAGATATTTTCCAGATGTTTTATTTAATTGAATATAATTGTGAAGTTTACATACAGAATGTCATGTTTAAGAGTTTCTTATTCATTGACTAATGACATTTGAGTTCAATGAAGGCACACCTTTGGATGTACAGTATTTTAAGGCGACGTCACAAACATGCTGCTTCCCTACCCAAACTTCTTTGGGTAGAGGTTGGTTGGACAACCAGACTTCATTTTGGTTGATCAGTCAACCAAAAAGATTGATCCAACTCATAAAATTGAAGACAATTCTCCTGAAAGCAGATTTCAGAATTTGAATAAACATATCTCTCTCATTAGTCTGTCATTTAGCAACTACAAGTAATTTTGGTGATATCGACCAACCTAAAACTGGAAAACGTTGGTTGTCGGTGATGCCAGAGAAAGAGAAAATTAAGGCAGTTGTTTTATTGATACAGTCTACGTAAATATCTGGTCTCACCTATAAGAGTTATTTAAGCATCAGCTGCATCCAACAACTTACCTACCACAAAGTCTTATGTCTTAGCAGTGAAGTGTTTTAAAGAAACAAAATCTCCATGCAGTTCTCTCCCAGTTATCGATCCAGGCACTGGACTAAGATATGGAGGTATTTTGTTTGAAGTAACACTTGTGGAATAGAGTGAAGTGGGTGATATTGGAGGAACAGACACACTCCATCCTGGGAGCTCATTTGTGCGGAGAGCAGGTGTAAGGAGCAAGAGAAGAGACGGGTAGAAAAGCCAGTGATGGATGATGAGGGTACACAGTGGACCACTGACAGGGGAACATCAGTGGTTAAGGCATCAATGATGTATTCCATTTTGTAGTTTGTCAGCACTAAGAGTTGAAAGTGGTGTGGGAATTGCAGAAGTTCACACGTAGTGCTTTGTATTGTCATATTTAGTGGGAGCGTTGCTTTTGAAACAGCATTATCATGCAGTATCAGTCATCAGCCTGCACAGCGGAGGCCTTTTTCTACCCCCAGTCAAAGCGCTTAAGGACGATTGTTTGACAGAGCGTGACTTTCCTGCGCAGTGTATCGAAGTTAGATTCATAACTCCTGCTTATGCTTGCTGCCTGATCGAGTGAGTTGATGGAGAGTTTTGTGTACATTCTCGGAGCTCCCTGCACCTTGGAAGAAGAGGCTATGTGTTTGTTTGGGGAGTCAGAAACTATGACATTGAAAAATAGAATATTCTGTTTATAATTATATATCTAAAGTATGACAAAATCGTACTCCAAAAATATCTCTTTGTTCAAGGTTTTGCAAATCTGCACCCGTTTTATGGAATCATTACAGACAATGTTTGAAAATTTGGAAATCTATAAAATATTTCATTTCAGATTTCCAATGTAGAAACCAGGTCAACATTTCAAATTTCAAACATCCTCCTGATTCTAAAAGAGGGAGAGGCAGATGGGCTAAAGGAGACAGCAGTGGTGAAATTTATGGACTGGAAGGGAACAATAACAAATGGTCACATGAAGAATTACTCTGTAAAGTTTGAAGTTGTCTCTGGTTCTGATAGACCAAAACCTAAGTGTACAACGATGGGTGGATGGACTGAAATGATTTCTGAGCCATACAGATTACTTCCAGAGCAACTCCAGACGTTCATCTGAGAGCTATAAGTAGCCAGAACCCTGGAGTAAAACCTCAAATTTATTCACAGCTGCACTCAAAAATAGATATATCATCATTTTTTCCACACTAGTTTGACTTCGGTAACAAATAAATGTATTCCATCATGATTCCATTTCGATCACATCAATCAATGCCACCAGAGTTAAAGTGAATTCTTGATGTCGTCCAAATTCAGATGAAGTAAAAACACATTTTGGTAAAGTGCTGTTTTATCCTCTTCATACCTGAGAATGGGGATTCAGATTACTTTAATCTTTTTTTAACAAAGGAGAAAAATGATAATGGACAACTTATTAAAAAGAACAAATTTCTTGCAATGGAAAGCAAGATATCTACAAAATCCCAATTTACTCTTTTTTTTTTGTTTGTTTGTTTTGTTTTTTTTACTTAGCTCAAATCCTAACGTGTTGCTGAATTTTGGGACAAATTGTCACAGCATGCCAGTCGGTTTAATCCTAAACCGAGTTCTGCTTCTGAAACCCTTTTTATCTCTTCAGTAATGAAACAGTGCCATCTACAGAAATGCTGAGTCCCAAACCTGAACTCATTAAAGACAAACGTGTTGCATGTTTCTTTATGTTTCCTGCAATGATATTAGGAACTTATACAACATGAGTTTCTGTGATAACAAATGCTTACAAAATGTGATGTGTATGTTTATCTGACCTGATTTCTTCTTCATGTGAGCATATGGAAGAAAAACAGCTCTGAAATTTCTCACGGATTAATCCAGAGCTTAAGTGAAAGTAAATATCCCTCTGACAGTCGGAAATGACATTATAGCTTTGAGTTTGGCAACTGTCAGTCAGACTTGGAGGTTGTGAGACCTTCAAAGCAACTCTGAGATTTTCTTTCCTTCCTTTAACATCAGACGTTTCTTCCTTTAAATATGGCACATTTGTTAGCATGACGTATGCAGTACATGCAAATAGTAGGCAAATTTGACCATTTTACCAAAAAACTGTGAACATACATGAATCTTTCATGACCGCACGTAAATTGCAGGAAATTTATTGACATACTGTGATATTGTCTGTACCTGCATGTGTCTTACTTAAAAGATGTTGAAGTATTAAACATTTTATGACGTTAAAGAATATTGCATCATAATTTGAAGAGTCTTGCGTCCATATGTTCCTCTGTATAGAAATCGAAGGTTCCCTGATGTATCTGTGGATCTTCTGCAACTCTGAGAAACATGAGCCAGGAAGACGAATAACCAACGAATGCATCCAGTTGTGGTGGGTTTTTCTTTTTTGACTTTTTTGCACTGCATGATTATTTTACTGTAGGCAGGGAGGTGAGCTGGATTGTTTCATGGAACCTTGCCAGCTTGGTTTTATTGGCACAACTCCTGTGTGTTTGCTCATCAATCTCTGCTCTATACGCAGCGGACTGCTGAAGCCTTGGAGGCATGCTTGGATACCAGCCATGTAAGCAAAGTACAGGACGTTGGCCTGGGTCCTTGCATTACGCGTTTATATAGTCAAGTGTTTGTTTAAACATTGGTGGCACTCATAAAGGAGCATATCTACTAAAACAAAGCAACAACTTTAGATTTCTTTTAGAATTTGCCCCATTGTTTTCAATTATTTCTTATTCCTATCTGTCCCGTGACTGCATCTCCGTTTTTAGGTAACAATTGCATTTACCTTATGAAACATTCATTAAATTGACATGAGAAGGATAATGATGACTCTGTTGATCCCCCAGTGGCAGCATAATTTCATCGACGATTTATTTGCCGTTGACTGACTCTGGTAGGGACTGTGACATGAGGACCTGGTCACCTGTGAGTGCTCTGGAACAGGGGAGAGGTTCATGGCAGCACCTCATACTCATTGTGAAGAATAAGATGTTTTTATTTGTTTTTACAAATCATAAAAGTTCCACAAGAAACCAAAACAAGTCAATATTTCTGGTTAGTCACTGTTTGAAAATGAGTCTCTAGTGAAGCCGGTGTTTAACTTTGACAATAAGAACCCAAAGCTTAGTTTCTGGTAGTATTTATAATTTGAATAATCAAAGTAAAATTAGGCCATGGCGCGCCTCTTTTAAAGGATTCAATGTTGCATGTTTAGTAGAAGAAAATACAATTATCTAGAGCATTAAACATTTCTAGAGGTTCCATTCTTCACAGAAGACAGTTTCTAATTGTGCATTGCTCTCTGTCTAACCTTTCCACGCTGCTTCTTGCTCAGACTGTTTTGTTCCAGGAAGGTTGCCCTAAATTTAACTTCAATGAAACAGGTGGTATGCACAGTCTGAGACAATCCCCATGCAAGCAGATAACAATGAACTCCCCTATCTCCTGCTTGTGTTCATTTTAAATGAAAAATGTCTGGAACCAGCCTAGCCTGAGTGAACCAGTGCCTCAGGGTTCCTCAGGATCAGGGGTTGTACCTCAAGGGGGAAGGATCCTGTCAGTTTTCCTTCCAGTCTTAGCCCTCAATTACTGAATGAAAGGCGAGAGGAAGGCCAAATCCCATCCCGCGCCTGGTTCTCATCTCACCCTGCAAGACCCGACAGGCTATATCTGCCTGCTTGTTCGCTCACTCTAACTCAAATGCACACAGAGCAGAGCTCCTGGGAACATTGCAAGCGAGCTGCTGGGTCTGTTCCAGAGAAACTTCAAAGTTCATTGCTCTTTCTCTCTTTCTCAGCAGGAGTGGAGACGGATTGAGTTCCGGCTACCTCCCTACCCCCCACCCCCTCTTTTTTTTTCCAACGCACCCTCTCACATTTCGCTTTGGCCTAAATTGGTCCCTAAATGGATGAGTCCAGACGATACAAGGCAGTGGCATCTGTTTGATCTTTCTCTCTATCACATAAATAAATTAGTATTGTAATAAAGCTCTTTACGAAACAATTAAGATTTAAAGCATGAACATTTCGGTGTTTTCTGTGGTGTCACAGCTGCAAGCTTTTCAGATAATTTTTTTTAGACAAAACCAAATGGACTGAATCTATCACAATTTCACAAAAAAATGAAAATTTTGAGTTGACCAAGAGGATATAATGTTGCATTACAACATCTGGCAAGCCAAGTTGTGACAATAAATCACAGCGATGGAAAGCATGTTTATGTTGGCATATTTATCTCTACAAAACTGTTATGACGTTGTGGAAGTGAACACCGCTAATGTCATTAATAAAGTGACAAAGCTAAAATATGAAAGATCAGTTTTAACTATGGAGCTGTAACAAACCCTGCTGTTGTGAGAAATGTTCCTCCACTGTTTTGTGAGATGGAGGCAGCGTTGTTGGGAGGGCAGAGCCCATAATGGGATTCACAGAGACTTTTTCCTCAAACACCATCCTCTGCAGTCTTAGCAGATGTCTGAGCATTAAAAGTTTATTTTATTGGATTCAACACATTTTAGTTCTCAAAGCTATTTTACGGGAGAAGAAAAATAAATCCAGCCCACACAGAAAGACGACAAATGTTTTAGCCAAGTCTGTTCAGTGCCTTCATATTTACAGCCTTTTCTGAGGAAGAATTACACTCAGTCGTGAAATGAAGAAAAATGTGCAACTCTTTCAGGGATGCACTGTGTTAAAATAAACAGTCAAACAACTAAAGAAGTATTAGAGTGTGGTGCTTTATAAATATCATATGAAAAAACTGCTTTGAGAATCATTAACATCATTAAATACTTTAAACCCCATTTTTAAGGACTCCGGTCAAAAGCTGTACACGGGAAATTAATAAATGATATTTTTGTTTAATATCAGTCAGAAAAGAGATCTGAGTTGAAAGCAGATTATAAAATAAACCATGGCTCACCCGATATCTTATTGCAACCACCGATGCCTTGAAGGAAGTAAGACTAATAATCGTTTCTTCCTTGGATGATGATGAATAATAAAATCAGTTTCTATCTACATGTCTACTTGAATACTTTTGATATTACAGTTAAGAAAACCCCTGATGTGTTAGAATATGTGAATACCAGTAAATGTGTGTTTTGTTTTGTTTTTTTATCTGATTTTCCTAAAAGCATGTCCAAGATGATGAAACTACTGCTCTGACTAGTTATAAAAATAGTGCAACATATAAAAGTGAAGAAGAACTTTTAGAAATTTAGGTCAGGGTTCAGAAAAGGCTAGTTTGGTACAATCTGTGCCATTAAAATGTTCCCATGTGAAAGGCTATGATTTTAATTCATAAAACACTGGTTTTCAAAATAGCAGGTTAAGGGTGGAGTTTGGTTAACCAAAAAAACAACCAGAATCTTAGGTGTGAGGCATGTACACAGCTGGACCTCCTCATCTGGAAGAGAACTTGCTACTTTCACTATCAATGTAAGTGTTGCTTTGTCGAGAACAGGCGTTGATTGGAAAGTTTACTGTTCACAACTTATGGCTTCGTGTGAAGGCGTGTAACTAACTGAGGTGATGAATTGAGGAAGTATCAAATAAAAAAGTTGGGCTGGCTGAGAAACAGATGACTTGAGAATAGGTTTTGAAATGTGTTCCAGACTAAAATATGTTTCTCTTCAAAAGGAAAGGACTCCTGGAAAAATGACTGAGGTACTGCAGTTGTCAAATGTGTGGTGTAGTTGAAAGTTTGTGTGATACAAAAAAAAAAAAGTGACACCACATTGAATCATTTCAAAATGTTCCACCTCTACAGTGTCTTACATCGGCCTTGACACATTAGTCTTCTTTCGAAGTAATCCACAACAAACACCCCATATCTTGGCAGTTTTTTCCCACTCTATGAAAATTGCAGAGGGTTTCCAAACCAGTCAGATTGTGAAGAAATGTCTTGTCCACATCCCTCCTCAGAAGACCCAACACCCTTTATGCAAGATAAATGAAATGACATGAAGTTCCGGACTCTGAGTTTTCAAAAACTTCAGTTCTCCTCTCATGAAGCCAGTTTTTGTGACACAGAATTGTGACTGTTTTGACAGTCATACATCCACAACCAAAATCAGATCTTTCTTCATTTGCATCAAATGGAACTTAACTATTATTAAATTCCATTTAATTGCCACTTTTTTATTCAATTGACTTCACTGAGGTGAACTGTACTGACTCCGTGTGTCCTCCACACAGTCAGTAATGCGACATTAGAGACAGAAACCAAGACATGAAGTGTTCTGTTTTTGTGACCACCATGTAATGTGACTGTAGGAAATGTGCAATTTCAGTCACAGCAGCACTGCAGAAAGAATAGGTTTGGCAGCAGTTATCAGGATTTAGTCAGACACACAGATTTGGATGTAGCTCAGCCTCTTTTCCCAGGCCCACCTCAACCTGCCCTGGTCCACAGAGCCAGCTCCATCATTGCCCCTTTAATGAGGTGATATCCAGACACATGGGAGCAGATGTTGCAAAGAAATTCGCTGAGGCACGACCGTGATCGATGCACACCTCGCTCCACATCCATGGCGTAATTTGGCGGATGGCATCAGGATAACAACCTTGCATTATGGGGAGACAGCTGTCACCATGGCGCCCAGGCAGCCATAGCATTGGCTCCTGCTTTATTTCAGGCAGAGGCGGGGATGCCAATTAGGCTGATTTACAGCTTTGCTTGTGTCGTCGCCACCTCGAAATCTGCGTCTCAGCTCAGTTCAAATTAAAAAAAAAAAAAAAAAATGGAAACCTTAGGTATAATGAGAAAAAGAAGCTTAAAAAGCTCTGGGAGAAAGCTTAAATGAGGTGGTCTTTTGATGAATAGGTTTTATATGTTAAAGCATAGTATGAGGATTCATATGCATAAACATTTTAATAGTTTGTTATGCTAAAATCAAAAACATAAATTTGTTTTAATTGAATTTTATGTCATATATTGAACACATTTAATTTTTTATGCACCTTTTGTTTTATATTCAGCACCTTTTGCACTCATACTCAGGTAAGAAATGAACTACTAACGATGCATTGCTTTATATATTTTCCAGGCACATAGTGCTATTTTACACCACAATCAAGTAACTATGTTACCTACAATTCTTGATAAGTCCAACAGATGCTCAGCATTTATATTACACCTTTTGCACTCATACTCAGGTAAGAAATGAACTACAACTTTATATTATGCTTTATATATTTTCCAGGCACATAGTGCTATTTTACACCACAATCAAGTAACTATGTTACCTACAATTCTTGATAAGTCCAACAGATGCTCAACTCAGTCTGGTGTTTGCTAATTGCTGCTGCCACTAGTCTGGTGGAGCTACGTGATCAAGGCAAGGGAGAATGTTATTTAGTTTTAGTCACTCTTGAGGCATCTATGGTAAGTTTAAAAACTATTTGCAGACATACCCTAGAACACTTGAAGCTGTGATTGCAATGAAAGGACATTCTACAAATTATAGGCTCAGGGGATTTTTTTTGTAAATAATTTTTTTAATCCTGTATCCTTCTGTTTCAGAATTAGGTCATATTCCTGTTCTGAGGGTTAAAATCCCAAGAATTGTATTTTCTGAGATACATGCCTTTAGATATAATGTCATATCAAAATTGGACAGAATGTCTGTGAGAAGTCTCATCTTAGTTTTATGTTTTACATGGTGTTGCACAAATTTCAAGTTCATACATTTACCATTTAAATACTATGTTTTCCTTTTGGATCAATGTACTTTACATTAATGTTAACAGTCATTTCACCATGAGACGCTTTCTATGAAGATTGACTCGAGAGGCATAAATAAGTAGTGAGAAAAGAGTTGAATTATTTTACACATAAATCTGACATGCTGCATTTCATAAAATGCTAAAGAAGAACGAGTCTGAGGAGATGGTGAGAACATGTAAAATTGAGGAAGAGGATTTTTGATCAGCCGTTGCTAGAGTAAAAAGCGAGTTTTAAATCAGATGGGATGCAAATTTTCCCTATTTGCTCTTTTGTAAGCTGTAAGAGAGTGAGAGAAAAGGCAGCTGCCACTTTGAGAAACAGCTGTATCTCAGATACTAATGCTGATTAAAAGCCGACTGCTACAAAAATAATGTGCATATACTAAAAATACTAGAATTTATGATTCTTTATTAAATATATTATGCTTAAATAGGATTTTTGCTGAGGCAAATTCTTTCATTCTTGCTTCTTACCTAAAACCAGCTCTCCTTTTAAAATGGAAGCTCGCATATGCTGCTTCTACTTTAAAGTTGCAGAGCTGTAAAAAAGTACAACCTTTCATTTGAAGTTTTCAGATCATCAAATTTCACTTTAATTACCATTTGTTCTGACTAAATGCATGTTAGTGCAAAATGCATTTTTGTACTGACATGGATATTGGTTTGATGATCTGAAAATCTTCAGTGAAATAAGGCAAAACTAGAATCTCTTAGGCTAGAGACATTCTTAAATTTGAAATTAGGGCAGGTTTTTCCACTGTGCTCCTCAATTTCTGGAAGGCCTCTTCTGATTTCACTAATTCCATTTTCATCTCTTTATGTATTTGTATGTCAATATTGAATATAACAAACTTATACCTTGAGCCACTCTGACTCAAGAGCTGCTATAAATCTGGATGTTGTGTTGTTGCAGGGGGAAAGAGCACAATTTGATAATAACTAAACGTATCCCTTAATGATCACACAATTGATTACCAAAGTCGTTTGTAAAGAACTACTTTTTGCTGGGACAGTAAGTATATAACCACAAAGCTTTTTTTACGCAAAATCTAGGTCTGCATTATATATATAATAATTTATTAATTTATTTAATTTTTTCCTCGAGTAAACAAAACTAGTTTCAACTTGTCTTTTTTTAATGCTCATCAATGATCCTCGCCAGAGGGTGGCAGTAAAGAGCCACGACTCTCACTGCCATTTAAGAAGAAGACTACTTCTGTGACGTTAGTTATTCATAAACAACATAGCTCGTGGGCTTTCTATTACGGTATCTGGTTTGTTTGCTTGCTTTAAATATGCTGAAAAAGAAACCAAGTGGTTCGGAAAAGAAAAGAAAACACTCGCACTCCGAAGAACGACAAAACACCAACAAACGCCGCAGCTCAGAGTCACAATTAGAGGTAAGATGTTCAGGTTAGCTCCTTTAACTGGTGCTCAGCCCAAGCTGCAGTCTTCCAGCGCGTCAATGAATGACTTACAGTTACATTACCAGATCGGACCTGAGACCGGATGATATGGAAAGAATTATATTAATTTCGCGGTGCATAAGGAATGGAGTGGACCTCTTCTCTATTTGTAGAGACAAGAAAGGAGTGAATTCTTTCTTGCTCAAGTTTACTTAAACTTGTAGCAGTTTTCCATCTCCGTTTATTGTCTTGCCAAAAAGGCGTCAGACATCTAGAAAGTGACGTTTTTGTCTACTATTTTTTGCAATAACAATAAAAACAGTTCAATTTTATTCTATTCTTGCCACACATTCTCAACTTATTTCTGGACTTTGACCATTCTAACACATGAATATGCTTATATTTACATACCATTTCTTTTTTAGCTCTGGGTGTATGTATGTTAAGTGATGTTTTCCTTGCTGGAAGGTGAATCTTCACCCCAAGCTTTTGTAGCCTCTAAATGCAGCTTTCGTCCAGGGTTGATGCACATTTAGCATCCTCCACCTTCCAGTAAACTCTGACCAGCTTCCCCCTCCATTCTGAATAAAAGCATTGTCACCCCATGAAGCTGCCATCACCATACTTTAATATGGGAATGGTGTTTTTCGGCTGTTTCGCAGAATTGGTTTTCTGCCAAGCTTTTGCTTGTGAAAGTTACATTTATATCTCATCTGACCAGAGTGCCTTCTTTCACACGTTTGCTGTGGCAAACTTTAAACAGGACTTCTTCTTGTCACTCCATGAAGACAGGTCCCAATACATTTTGCTGGGCGATAAATTGTCCCAGAACTTATTGTGATAAATAATAATAATAGCATTTTGAGACCATTTTTGAATGGTATATTTATAAAAGCATACAAATCTAAGTTCACCATCTCTCATTTCTTGACTCATTTATCAAATAAATAAATCATTTAGGTGATTTTAACTGACCTAAAACAAGAGGGGTTTTGACTAATTTAACTTGAGTTTAAAAAGTGCATTTTTATTCACTGTTTGCAAGCTTCTGGTTTCAACTGTATCTTTTGCTATTGCTGTTATACAGTTTTATTTACATATGTTAATAAGCTATTAAGGGTCAAATAGTAGCGTATGCTCTTTTTTGTTCCTCGTTTTGTGTGTTTGCAAGCATGTGGCTTACCGGTGTTTTCGCGATCACAGTGTCCTCACACTTCCTCCTTCAGCCTGTGAATCCTTCGGCTCCTCGCTGCCCTTACACGTTCACTGTCCTTTCTTCCTCTGTCTGCTCTCTATTGCCAGCTTTCTGTAAAGAATGCTGCTTTATTTCTACATTTCAGCCACCCAGTGGCCTAGTGGTTTGGTAAAATCAAAACTTATGGCTGCCATGATTGTAAGTTGCTTCAGTCTAGAAACGCCTTGTGTTCACTTTTCTTTTATTTGATTTCAACTTGTATTTCCTGAAGCTACTCTCCATCTGTTGCATATTAAAATTATAAGAGAATCATTTAAAATTACTTTGAAAAATATGTAGGAACCTTGAATCCAGTTTCTTTGGAAAAAGCAGTTTGGCTGAAGGCTTGCCTTCTCCTTTTTGCAGGACTCCAAAGATGAGCTCGCCGACTCCGAGCTGGACCGGGTCGGCAGCGACATCGAGGAAGGCGGCCTCGACCTCAGCGTGCCCTTCCAGCCAATCAAAGCTTACATCAGCAACAAGCGGGAGATGCTGCAGCAGTGCTTCCACGTGTTGGGGGAGAAGAAGGTCCGGAAGATGCTCCCCGATGAGCTCAAGGTGGCTTTTCGTGTATGGAAAATTCTTAAAACTCAGAATCGTGTATTCAAACACTTTTTGATTTCAACAGGACTGCAGTTTAGAAGAAATCAAAACTCTCTGTTGGGAGCAGCTGGAACCAATCTCAGAGAAAAATCTCACTCAAATTTTAGCAGGTAAGATTTAAAGCCAGATATTGGTAAAAAAAAAAAAATCACTTTGCTTTGTGATGGAAAACAAATCTGTAGCGTTCCTCCAGGAGAAGAGATAGCAGCCGGAAACAGTGATGGAGGGACTTTAGAGAACCAGTGAGCAATCATTTATTTGATTCAGAGCAAAATTTCAAAATAAAAGTACTTTTTATAAGTTTCTTATGTATCTATCCTATTTATTTTTTTTCTTCCAGACAGGATAACAATGTTGACTCCACTTCCTGCTTGAAAGAAAGCTCTAAAACCGATGATGTAAAACAAGGTAATTATTTAAAATCGCCGGAGAAATATTCAATTCTAAAAACTGTAATTAAAAATTCCTTTGTGCAGAGGGAGGTGGCTCTGGCGAGGAGAGTGACGTCCTGAGCATAAACGCAGACGCTTACGACAGCGACATCGAGGGGCCGAAGGAGGAGCAGGCTGTCAAAGCCGACGAGGTGGTCGCGAAACCGGACAACGGCGGCGGTGAGCAATCTGACCGGGCCTCCGTAAACCCCAAGCCAGCAGCTCCAGGGACAAAGAAGGACATTCAGAGCGACATAGACAAAAGCGTCAGCGAAATCTTGGCTCTCTCTTCAACGTCGACTAAAGAGGAAGCTGTGGAAGCGAGCAGCGGGACGTCGCAGCCCGCGGCCGTCGAAGTGGCCGCTCAAGGCGGAGCTTCAGTTTGTTCGCCGTCGATCCAACAGCTGGAGCTGCTGGAGCTGGAGATGAGGGCGAGGGCCATAAAGGCTCTGATGAAAGCTGGAGACAAGAAAAAACTTTGTATGACAAACAACATTTAGCCCGTTTTGCTGAAAGTTGTATTTAATTCTTTCCATGTAGAGCTTTTCACATTTGACTTGAAGTCATATGACAAGTTATTTTAAGACATTACGGAATGTCTCCATCATTAAAATATTGTTGTTTTGCATATAATAGTTATAAAGTGCGTTATGGGATCAGAGTTCCTGTGCGGCTTGGAAAAGTCTGGAATTCATTCGCAGGTTTTCTGAGTCTGGATTTCTATGGAAAAAGAAAATGGAGCATGGAAAAATACTGCTTGCAGATTCTCCATGCCATTCTTTAGTAATTTTCTTTATTTGTTTCTTCTCTCTTTACACCTCTACTTCTTTCTACTTTTGTTTTCCTTTTTCTCTCATCACCCCTGTTTCTTCTTTCCTTTTGTGTCTTTTCAATTCTGCCTTTCTTTATTTTTCCTTCCTTCTTCTCTGTCATCAACCCTGCTTATTTTCTTTTCTTCCATATATCTTCTTGCTTCCAAGACCTTCCCTTCATTCACCTTTTCCATCCTTGTTTGCTCCCGTTTTTCCTTCATGCCTTCCTACTTTCACTTGTCCTTTTCTTCTGTTTTGACTTTCTTCCTCACTGCCTCACTTTCTTGTTCCCTACTCGAAAAACAAAGAAAGTAGACTTGACTTCTTCCATTAATCCTTAACGCCTTTCTCTCTGTCAATTCATAGTGAACTTTTTTATTTGTACTTGAAAAGAAGTGTAAAAAATTAGAATTTGTCAAATTTCAACCTGGAAAAGTTAAGAAAGACAAGTGGTCATTTCCCTTTACGGTCACTAGATGGCAGTGGCACTCTGTCCCCGAAGAGTGCAGGGACGCTTGACTGCAGTAACCTGTGCAGAGGACATCCACTGTATAGATTTCAGTGCCTCATCTTACAGTGATACTGCAGCTCCCATTTAGCCAGCATTAGAACTGAACATTACTGGGAGCAGCTATTTGAAATGAAGCAGTGTCCAGTCTGTTGGAGTATTTAGAGCCAGGTCAAAGTTTTCACGCTAAAACCACAGAGTATATTACAAACTCTGCCTCTTTAAGTCTAATTCTGATTTCTAAAGTTGTTTGAATTCACGCCATCCTTTCATTCAAAGGGTTTTTCTGTCAGTTTGATAAAGAGTTGCTTTGTCTGAATATCAATTGTTCAGTGTTTGTACGAGGCTACGCTTTCAGAGTGAAATATCCCTGCACCCTGCCGCCGCCCCTGCAGCACTCAATGAAATGTGCAGTAAGAACCCAGTTGCCTCTTCAAGCTATTTGCATTTAAAAGGTTTATTTCATGGTAGAGGTGAGGGTGGGAGGGTTAAATGTGTCATTTTCTGTGTATTTATCCAAAGGTGTCTTAGCGTTCCCCAAGGATAGAAAAGAGGGGGAAAAAAAAGTCTACTTTGGTAAAGACGTCGAGATGCTTGTTACGTCTGCGTCTGGTGTCCTTATACCACCATTAGAAGGCCAATTACGATCCGGTTGGCATGAATAAAACATCACCCCAGAACATACTTGTAGGCTGAAAAATAGTTGATGATACTTTTTCAGACGAACCCTATGATCCATGTTAAAATATTGAGCCCCAGCATTTTCAAAGTGAAAAGAAGGTCATACTTAAAGAACGAGAACAGTTCATCTGTTTTGACGACACCTTTCATTTAAATTGGCATTTGAATCAAGGTCCTCTGACGGTGAGAATTTTTTTCAATTACCCTGTCATTGTTAAGGTCAGTATTTTACAGATGCTTTATTCTCCATGTATTAAAATGTTTAATATCACAAATCTGAAGTATGGAACAGATTCAAGGCTCTGCTAGGTTTGTTGAGCTAATGTCTATTTGAGATAATCAACATTAAAGATGAACAATTGACATAGGTGTCTTTATTAAGCGAAGCAAAGATGGAGTTAATGCATAAGACACATTGTTCCTGTTGAATGTTTTTCAGTTTATGCAATCTGAGGGGTTTTGAAAAGCACATGTTCAGAAGTCACAGACAGTCAGCTGCTGTTTTGACACGTAACAGGAAAATTCAGAGATCCTGTACTTCTTTTTAGTGATTACATACAAATTTTTGACATAATTTAAAACGTTTGAGTAGGACAAGCTGAAACAGAAATGCTGCTATCTTATGATCTCAATGTTTGTTGCATCTTAAAGGCTGGGTGATGTCAGAGCTTCGGCACAGCTGCTTATGTCACATAGTTTTAACTATTTTTAACTGAAACATTTGGGTCCATTCAGTGAGCAATACAATAATACATCTGTCTAAAAAGCAGAAAATATATAAATTTTAATGCTTCTACTATTTCCACATAAACCAGAACAAATGTTTGTGTTGTGCTCTTGTGGAAGAAAAAAAAAAGCAAGTGACTTAACTTTTCTTCCTACGCATTCACTGTTTTCTTCTGCAGTGGGAAATTAAATTGAACTAAAAGCAGAGTCTGACAGGCAATAAATAACTTAGCACCTCTGTATGACTAAATGAATTGATTTCCACAAGTGATGACTCATCGGACACATTTCATTTTCCTCAAGCTGCCAACAAAACAAATTTCTTGCCAAGTTGGAAGTCGTGTTTTATGTTAAATTTACTTTGTTTTGATTAAATGTTTCATTCAGTGGCAATCCCTTTGGCTGTTTTAATTCTTTTTAGCCCTCGTTCCTGAATTTGATGAATAGGTAGATGTAGGTGTGTTGCAAGAGATGTCAGAATCCCAATCTTCCCATTTGTAGTTCTCATATGTTTGATTCCATGCGTGCTGCTCATCTCTTCGTCATTCCTAACATTATGTCAGTTGTAGAGGAAAGAGCCTGGCAGAACTCTCCTTGAAAAAATATGAAGTGGATTGTAAGTTTGTTACAATTTGGCCGAGACGCGTTCCTTTCTTTTTGTCACACTCGAAATTTCCCCTGAACGAGATTTGAGCATTTGATATTCCACTCCAGTGTAGCATCAGCATTTGGAGCAAATTCCTCCTCTTCAGTGACTCCCCTCGCATCTGACTTTCATATTCCAGGCATGCTCTCTCCACATGGGTCACAGCTCCACCACCAAAACGGTCCCTCACAATTTCGGAGTGCATTCAAATGGTGCATGAATACCTCTGAATTTCTGCCAGTTGGAGCAGTGAGCCAATAATTCAAAATGCTACACATACACATCAGGATGGATGATCGTCCACAATCAAACCAATACAATCAAATGAAATAATATATTTAAACCAAATGCAGTAAGCTTCTGACATAGATGTTCTGGGCACTACAGAAGTATATACTTCCAACTGTTTCTTTTTTTCCTTTTTAAAAATTTGGACTACCCGGTAAGTAAATACGATTTGTTTTACACAAGCATTGATGAATATTTATTTTTGACAATAGATGGCAGTAGAGAGGACTTTGCTGTGAGATTGACAGGCGGAATCTGTTAGCATTTCACAATAGCATCAGCTTGTTAGCTGTGAAGACGGTCGTTCAGCAACGTGATCCGGAGTGCCACTGCTTTGTTTTGTGTTACAGGTGTGTATAAATACACACACACAGTATGCACTTAATATGTTTGATGATCTTTTGTGGTTCAATATTTTAATTTTTAAAGTCATAAGAAAGTACCCGTTTTGCTGTTTGGCAGCTACTTCTGGTTAAGCTAATTCGCTCCCGCTAATGAGATGTCGGTTATGGTTTTCACTGCTCTCAGGGGTCGGGTTGACTTCTACTCAAGTATTTGGTACTATTGTGTCCTGGATCACAGAGAGTCCATGCCAGCTTTTGTAAAGTCTATATCTAGAACATGGGTTTCCAACTCTGATCCTCAAGAGCTATTGCAACTTTTTGATGCATCTCACTCCAACTCATGACATAAATGGCTCATCACCAGGTCATGCAGACCTGCTTGATGAAGGACTTTGGTCATTTCAGTTGACAATACCGCACAATACTTGGCCTCAATTTTCTTAATTTTGGGGGATTTGTTTTTAATCTTATCTATCACCTCAAAGTTTTGAAAATCAGCTACTGTCCCCTTTTTGCTGTGCTCTAAGAAAGAGCTATCTGACTTCCAGAATCAACCCACCATGTCATGTTTGTTGGTGCACAGTAAATAATAGTCACCCCACTGTTGCTAGCTTAGCAACTTTGGCATTATATTTAACAACGTTTTTGAAATTGGCAGGTCAGACTCTTTAAAAATAGGCCTAGAGGCCATAAAAATATGGACTCTAGGTAGCCATTGTCCATTCATAATATAACCAAATAATGCATATGTGGCACAGTGGTTATCAGTATACAATTCGACTTCTTTGACAACTCTGATAGTATGAGGATCAGTTTCTGACATTAAACTCAGTGATGTCATGTTTCAGTAAAGAAGTAAAGAAACCTCCATTTCTGCTGGCCCTGGAAGATTATGAACTGTCAGATCCCAGCTGGGTGCCATCTTTGTTATCTAGTGTTTTATTTGGATGATTTATTTCCTGTAGCAGCACAAAGAGGACTTTGCCAAGTAAATTACTTTTGTCCGTACTGTGATAAAACTGTCAAATTGCTTCCCGCTACCAGTTGGCAAGCAATTGTATTACATAAGTAATTGTCAAAGGGAATGTCAGGAGAGGACTGTATTGCTTTATGAGTTTCTGTCCATCAGGACATGCATCAAATTACTTACCTTAGAATGACTGTCCTGATGTGTGTCTTAACTATAACGCAGTGTATTGCTCTTCTGGGAAAATCCGTAATTTAGACACAACTGTCAAAATCGACTCAATTTCAGACCTCTATATTCCAGATTACATTTTTGTGAAAAAACTAAATCCGTCCTTTAGGGTTTTGTGTTCATTGACTTTGGCATCAGTTGCCTCTTTTCTGTTTTTCAAGCAAGAACGCTCTCTCTTGAATACTGGAGCTTCTTATGTTGTTTTGTATGGGTATCTTTTTATGACTACCCACAGCTCATGATCATAAATAGAGGCCCATCATCCGTCAGCTTCCTGTAGCAAACCAGACTTGAAAACTTCATTCTTCCTTTACATTTTGAGCATAGGGTAGTGTGGTATTCTGGATGCTTCTGTGGTGTAAATTAGAGGGTGAAATGTCAGCATATTAAACTTAAATAATGGAGGTTTTTCCATGGGTACTTGGAATATAAATTTAGTTTTTGTTGTCGCTTTCTAGTGTGTTTGGTGTCACTATCAATTTTGAAACAGGAGAAATAGCATTCTTCACTTAGACACTATTCACAACAACAGCACCAGCGCAATGCCTGACTCCAGGCGGCTGGCCATTTCACACCTTGGTCATTTCATGCCCAACGTTTTGGGCGAGAAAAGGAGTTGCTTCACAATGTCAGTTGTACCTGACAAGCACCTATCAAAATTGTTTGGTAGCTGATGACTTAAATTTTCTATAATGTGGCACATAAGAAGCAGGTTGCTTGTGCACCTCACTTTTTCCCTCCACTGAATTTTCTGTTAGTATGATACAGCACTCGTCTTCTTAAGCAATGACTTGGGTTTGATAGCTGCTTGCTAACATCCCTCCACTGAAAATGAATAAGTGTAGTGCGGTGCTTACTTAGTAGTTTTTATTGCTCTTGCATAAAATTTGATCTATTGGGGAAAATACATTTTGGGTTTTTTATTAGCTGTAAACCAGATTTAACAGCAACATACTCCTGCAGGATATCACTCTGTAGAAACTCTTAAAAATATATGAGTCTCAGTTTTTATTGAATTATTTAAAAAAATCTTACAAGTACTCAGGCTAATTTAGATATATATATTTATTGCAAATAAGAGCACAACTGTGAGGATGAGCAAATACGACACTGTCAAAACACATTTGTTGGGGCGTGTGTGTGTGTGTGTGTGCGTGGGCGTGCACGCATCTGTTTGAGAGAAGGCTTGGAAAGCAAACTATTTGTTTTTCAGAGGCTAAATAGTTCAGCGCTCTTGATGATTTCTCAAGCCTTAATCAAGGTAAGTTTGAAGTGATTTGAGCGGTAATCAACCTTTGCCAATCAGTTTAATCTGGTCCCACCCAAACTAATCAGCAGCAGGCGAATGAAGAACTCCTCGACGCCTCACAACTGAGCTTTTGCAGAGTTTTTCCTCCAAAGATGAATCAACTACTATTTTGTGCAATTAAAGGTCACAAGGAAGGGGTGAGTCACTTCAAAATCAACATCTGAAAACTGAAAGATCCATCATTAGTCATTCCGTATTCACAGCAAAGGTTCACCAATTATAGAGCTCCAGAGTATCGATAACCTCACCTCAACCTATTCCTCTGTGACTCATTAGTCACAGAGGTAATGATATGTCATAAAAGTACAATCAGTGCTTTGGATATGAATGATGACTGTGTTGGAAGACCTGCTGACTTTATTGAAGCACACACCTGATTGGAGCAGGTTTGCTTTTCTTTGCAGAAGTGGGCTAAAAGGATGCCCACCCTGTCTCCGAGAGTTAACGCTCAGCATTCAGTGTTGGCGTGTTTATTTATTACAGCCATCTGAGAAGTCATAACAGCCATGTTGCAAGTTTCATCAAAGCTTTATCACCCTCAGACCAGACTCATTACATGGGTGCAGAGACGGCATAATAAAATGTGACTTAATCAGAGCTGAGCAGGCCTCTGGAAAATTGGCTCCCCCCACAGCTGGACGCGGGGCAGTCTTTGGGCAGCGGCCGCTGCCGCGCGCTACGTCATGGAGGTTTTTTGTTCAGGTGGTAAGAGGACACATACGCTGAGGCAATGAACTAAATCTTTAATTTTTGCCTGGTGAAACGAGTCAGTCGTTCATTTCATCATGTGGTGTGTTCTCACCTGAGCACTGTAATCGTTTCAGAATGTCTTGGTTCTTTAAAATCTTTCTTCTAAAAAGTTAGAAGTCCGTACTCCCCCCCACCCACCCCCCCCCAAAAAAAAAAAATTTGTGAAAAAAAAATAAATAATAAATCACCAAAGTGTTCCACATATCCTTGCAATGAAAATCCCCTTTTTGAAGTTTGGAGCAAAAGACGTTTGCAGCAATTTTATTTTCGTAGGGTTTTTTTTTATTTTTTATTTTTATAACAGTCCTAAAGTCGTCCCCGAAAGCTTTTCCAAAGTGATGTGTAAGTGTCTGTTTCTGTAATGGGGTATGCCATGGAAATGTTTCCATGGGAACATGGCAAAAGGCATTAGAAGAGCTCAGTGCTGCTCTCTGGGGAGTATCCACACAGCTTCTGCTTACTGGGAAATGATGATAATAGTGCAGAATGTTGGATAAAACTCAACTGGGGAAACTAATCCCTTCATTTTGCAAAGAAAGAAGACGGAGTACATCTTCTGCTGCTGCTTTAGCTTAGTAGCTTCAGCGCTACACTATACATAATCATGTTTATATGTAAATACTCAGAGAGATGAAGTAACTCTTTCAGATTAATTGGGTTCAAGGCACAAGAGCGCTGCCCAGATCTCTGAATTATAAATATTATTCTTGTTAAACATGTAGTGCTGTAGATATAAGCTGTACATCTTAAACACATCTAAATGCTGTAATTATGGCAGGAGTTGGTTTTATGGATGTTTTTATGGCTAAATCCTATTTTCTAGAGCTCCCCCTTAAATCATTCTAACAAAAAGTGGTGGCTGAACCAATCCTCTGAGAGAGGATATACTTCAAAGAAGTTGTCCTCTTTTACAAATATGATATATCAGGTAAAAGGCTTCAATCGCCTGCAAGCGTCTTCCTTGTTTTGCATAGCATTTCTTGCACTTGTTGAGGAAGATCAAATTTCTGTTGTTTTTCCATTTGTTTTGTTTGTTTCTGATCAGTAAGCCCATTCAGATGCAGTTTATAAGTTACTATTTTATGTGTTAGGGAATAAAGCTATCCATCCTTACCTGGCCACTGTCAAAAAAGAGCCATCAGACCTTTGTTAAATCATAAGTTATTTGTGAAAACAAAAAAAAAACATTTTATGGAGTTGAATGTTACTAATCACACCACAACTTCATTACGTCTAGACCTGCAGAATCAAGAATTAAAAAATATCGAGTTGACTAAAAGATATCAAGACTCGAAACATTTTGCTCTAACCTACAGAAACCCAAGACCAGTAGATAATGATATATGCTACTAACCCCCCTGAATTATCGTACCTTTCATCAAAGCTTCCATTCAACCAAGAAGTCAGTTTCTGTAAGGAAATGAGACGGGCATCTCTCCAGAATAAGAAAGTAATGCAAAAGCAAGATCGGTTATGAAAAACATTCTCTTTTCCATTTGCATATTAATTTTAGAAAGGGCATATTGAAAATGATTTATACCCATTTCAAGAACCAAATGAAACACATTTATGGTAGCATAGCAATCACATCTTTCTTGTAATAGCTGGCCAGCTTATGGCATTCTTCCACTGGTATTTTTACTATTTGTAATGGGCTCCAAGTCTCTGATCTTGAAAGGCCTTTGTGCTATTACCTTAATCTCTCTCCATATGTAGAGCATTTTGCAGTGGCTAGGCCAATTCTGAATTGTTGACTTAAAAATGTTCAGCCTCTTCAGCATACCACTATATCTCTCTAGGAATTGAGGAACGTTGACTACCCTGCTGAAAATGTAGAGATATGGCTTGAGAGCTGGCTGAATAGTTGCAAAAAAAATTAAAAACCATCCATCAAAATTGAAACGTCTATGAATAATTCTGGTCCCAGAAAAACTCCAGTCTAGACTAAAAGACCGTTTGACCTCCGCTTGACTCCTCTTACAGGGAGAACCCTATGTTCAAACAAGATCCCACTTTATGCCCTGCTGGAATTCTACTGCTCTTTTCTCTGTGTTGATGTGTCCACACACATGTTGTTCAGCTTCAGATCATCCTATTCCAGCAGCTTGGGAAACGCATCTTTGAATTAGATCACCACTGTGCATAAATTACCTCCGCAGTGAGGAACAGAGCAGGAGAAGTAACTGAAAACCGAAACTCTTTGGAGTTGAAAATGTCACATTAATTTCAAACACATTACCCCCTGCCGGAAGACTTAATGAGGAAGCCCATTAGAATGTCATACCTGCTTACTTGCGAATTCTGAAGAAAGTTGATTTTATATGTCTGAGCCAATTACACAAAGTCTTTGTGATAAGAAACTGCTCAGTGGACCTGAACAGCCAGTTCTGCTCAGGAAGCGCTTGAAAATTTTTGTACAAGGCTGTGCTTTGAATATTTTTGAAGCGGAAATGTGTCTGTAGTTTGGCTCCACTTTTATTTTTCCACATGCCAGCCTCAAGGGTTTGCTTTTGACATCACGCTGTTTGAAGAGAATATCTGGTTACTTTGTCAGTCTTCAGAAACTGGCTAGGAGGGCTATACTTGCATAAAATTATGTCTCAGCACACCTAAAAGAAGTGTTTTTACTTCAGGAACAGTTTTTGTTCCTGATCTGAAGGTGAGGGTGAATTGCTTTGTATTTTGGAATTGAGTTCATGACTGGATATGATTTTCGCAGAGGAGAAATACATAAACCAGTGGGTTTTTTTTTTTTTAGTTTTTGCTGCATGTAAAAGAAAAAAGAAAAATATATTCAACATTTATAAATTGGTATGTATCCAGTGCCATAAAAACACTTTCCATTACTACTAAGCAACTACACTGTACCGACATCACTAACAGATAAATGCAGTTAGATGAAAAATGTCAGTCACAAATGATCCCCACTCTTAATTAGAAAAGAATGTCCTCATGTTTCTGTCAGTAGACAATTTGTAAAGCACTCCACACCAAACTCATGCAAGAATGTCTGATAACTAACAAGCTGGTTCCAGTTTTCTGGAGCTATAGCAGAAAAGGAAGAGGAGTTGTTGAACAGATTTCTCAAAATCTGTATATGGCAAGTGCATGTTAAAAGGATTTGAAAGACAAATATGATTAGCATCTCAGCTGTACTTTCAGACAATGCCACACAGAATTTGACATTTAGCAGTCTTAATTATTTTGACTGCTTGTTTTAGCCTCTTTTACAGAATTATTCAAGTGGTTCATAAATTCAAGAACTGCACACGTCACCACGGCTAAGCATCTAATGTAAATTGAACACAAACATTTTTCTTGTCACAGAATATTTATTTACTAATTTTTAACAAGAGCCGCATAAAAATTGATTAGTTCTTTTCTGTGGGAAAGGAAATAGCCTCGCAATGAGTAGGGCATTTAGCCACAAATGCGATCTTTTTATTTTCTAAATCTGGTTAACAAATGTTGTATTTCATCTCTCTTTTATGTGTAAAGTGAGTCCATTCTACACTCAGTTTTGCACATTAGTTGAAGCTGTGACCTACAGCATAGAACGTTAAAGTTCAAAGTCAGGGGCCCCTGTAACAATCCCACCATGCTTAAGTATTTACAAAATAATAAAATAAAGCACCTGTTAGACTAAGTGGTGTCTTTCATGAAACATACAGTGTTTATTTGACACAGGTCAAATAAACACTGTATGTCACAGTACAGACCAAAAGTTTGGACACACCTTGTAATTGAATTCAATTGGAAGTTGTGTCCAAACGTTTGGTCTGTACTGTATGTTTTTCCTTTAATATTTATCTATTAAAGAAGCAGGTCAAAATCAACACTTTGTTTACCTGCTCAGAAGCCATCAAACTAAAACGAATGATGTTGGAAAAACTGATCATATTCTAAAGCTGATCCATATTCTTCAAACAGTTGACTTGGTTGATGTTCCCTTCTGTCATTTAATAGTGCTATTATTTTACTTTAAATGTTAATTATAATGTTAAAATCCTATGTCACTCATGTTGATTCAGATTTTTGTTTTTTTAGTCGGCCATGAAATTTGTAGGCATTTCATTGCTATTATTTCTAGACTGCAGAAATTTGGTTGGTTGCTGTTAGTCCAGTATTGTTACATGTAGGAAATGGTCTCTTACAGTTGCAGAGCAGAAATTGGGGGAAAAAAACCTGTGGGAACATCAATGTTTAGTATCCAAATGACTATGATTATGTATAATGTCATACTTGATACTTTATCAACTGTACTTCTACGGACAAGAACAGTGAAAAAAGGGTGCCCCATGATGCATCAGAAAGGTACACAGGCTTCCTGAGAAAATAAAAAATTGATAAATAAAAGATTCACAGTAAGGCACGAGATACAAAACAAATAACATTTATCTTTGTAGACAAACAATTCATTGTAGAGAAAACAAATTTTTAACCCTTTCATTCAGTTTTGACATTGTAATATTTCGGTAAGAGCAAAGCTTAACATTATGAATAACATGAATGAATAGACAAAAAACCTAAGCTGAAAGCCAGTTAGCTAAAAAAAGTAGATTTTGTAGACCTCATCACTCATTTACAGGAAATGCATTTCAGCACCGTTTGTTTGTTTGAACACATTTCCAGATATCTTTTTCTGCAAATGAAAAAGATGACTGAAATTGGTCATTTATTTTTATTATGCTGGCAATTATGCTACGTGAGCACAGGTGACCTCTCAAGATGGTTTAGACTAAGGGCCCAGAATTTCATGCTGCATTTCATTACAAGAAAGAAGGGGAGAGGGAAATGTGTTAATAAACAGAATATTTTATTTTCAATTGAAATGGCACACACAGTCATGCCCTTTGGTTAGACCAACAAATTGGTGGAAAGAATTGGATCAATAAATGATGTGCAGTACAATACAATATTTGAATCATGTTTAATTTGACCTACAACAGAGTTATTTCGATGAGTCTGTACCCAACATTTTGAAGCATCCTGCAGCTAGGAGGAGGATCATAAATAAAATCTTTATATTTATCAGCAGTTTACAGAGGGGGCAGTGGTGTGCAGTGTGAATCACACTCTGCGGCATATGACTGGGAAGGAAGCACATTTTTGCACAATATTCGTGTCGACTTGTAGTGACAACTGGCCTAGTTGTGTTTAAGCTATACAGCAGTCTTTTTCTTTTATTATTATTGTTTGTCAGCATTCCTGCAGTGGACCGTGTCTCTCTGTGGACGTGGAGTATTTTATTTCCTCCTCCGACACATTGCAGGAGTGCTGGGACAAACACAGGATGAGTGACTAAGAAAACAATTCCCCTGGATATGCCTGTTGTCTCGCTCTTCCTCTCCGCCGTGCTCTCTCTGCGTCTCTTTGGGGACTGAATCACATTTCTGCTTTTTCTTCCCTTCTCTACCTCTCTGTCATACATACAAGAGCTGCATGGGCACATCCACGTCGACATCCACGCACACGGCTGACAACACCTCCCAGCCCTTCCTCCCGCTCTCTCCCCCAACACACGCACACCCCCCCTCGTTCTGCCAAAAAGTCGATAAATAAATGCATTGTCTCTTGACTTTCTGCTGTTGGCATCAGCCTGTCTAAATTGTCTGAGAAGGCAGTGGAGTGTGAAATTGAGTTCAGAACTGTACGCCGTGTGAGGTGGCACAAAGATGAGCGCATGTTTTCTTATTTATTCATATTGCGGCAGCACTCAGTCGCAGCTTTTGCAAGAGGGGGGTCAGTTAAACACATCGAGGTGTTGCTGGAAATATGACAAGCTTAAAGGAAGGGCTCAGGCGACGGAGCAATAGGTTATTCATCTGAGGGCTAAATGAAGCTTTGAAGTGAAAATGTGCAGTCACAGTGAGTCCAAAAGTTTTTTTTTTGTTTGTTTGTTTCCCCCTTTCCTTTCCTTTGTCTCCAGTCGCCGGGTGCTCTGAACCAGGGCGACTTCTTTTTGACAGCCACTATCATTGTTCTAAATGTCAGCGAAGCTCTGTGGTTGCATGTAAAGCAGAGAAAGGCAATTTAACTTGAATCAGTAGGCACAGATTGAATAACTTCACAGTGATTTGCTCTCTCCTATTTTTGAAAAGATGAATTTCTTTCCCAAAGCCGAAGGGTTCATGCAAGAATAATAGCACCTGCCTGTGCTAATTTGCCAAGAACAAATGATTTTGGTGGAGGGTGTTACTTTTGTGCCGCCTTCCGGAGATTTAATCAGAGGTATTACGCAAACCATCGCTTCCTCAGCTCTTTTTTTTTTTCTTCTTGCCGTTTTGTGATGAATGTGTTGTTACCAGATGATGTATGTTTATAGATTGCCAGGGATAACCGCTGTTTTCAAGAGTTATGGCTT
The DNA here is from genome assembly GCF_019740435.1 of Gambusia affinis. NCBI lineage: Eukaryota > Metazoa > Chordata > Actinopteri > Cyprinodontiformes > Poeciliidae > Gambusia > Gambusia affinis. Next base: position 14,219,078 of record NC_057885.1, on the reverse strand, counting down.
CCATCCGCACATCATTGAAGCTGGCTGTGTGAAAATCCTTCAAGAGATTTCAAGTTTGTCTCTCACTTTCACTGAGTTCAACGCATGATAAATGGACATTTATTTAAGCAAAAAAGAAAAAAAAAAACACTTAGAAAACTTTGTTTGCAGATGAAGCACTTTTAGTGTCCATCTCCTCTGCGGCACACTTTTACAGACTTTCTTTTCAAGATTAGTGTCACAGCAGAGGTAGAAGTGTCCTTGACTGTCACCAGAATCAAACGCATGGAGGTCATCCTTTTGGTCATATTTTATTTGGGAGTGACAGGAAAAGGAATGGCAGCGCAAATTCAATCAAAGTTTCTGCCTTCTCAGCATTACCCTTTTAGAAAACGTTTAGAGGCCAAGCAATTTGTGCAGCACATTTCAAAAGTATTCACACCTCTGCAGATGTTTTTTTTCCTTTTGTCTCAGTCATAAGCTTTGGTATATTTTATTGGGTTTTTGTTTGGTAGATGAGTATAACATAGTGCACAATTGTAAACTGGAGGGAAAATGGTACATAGTTTCAAACTTTCTAGTAAACAGACATTTGAAAGTCCAGCATGTCAAGTAATCAGATCCCTTTACACCTGTACTGCAAAATAAATCAAAAAGTAACCTTCAGAAATCACGTAATAAGTAGAGTCCACCTGCGGGTAACTTAATCTGAGTATTAATGCATTTGTTCTGTGAAGGTGTCAGAAGTTTGTTAGAGAATGTCAATGTAATTTCCCTTTGAGCTCATTAAAGTATTTCTAAATTGATTTGTTGAACAAACAGCTTCCTTGAAGACCACAGAACACAGCAGGCTGGTTAGAGATAAAGTTGCGTATAGGTTTAGTCAGGTTATAAAACAATATCTCAAGCTTAGAATATCTTGAACACCTCTACTCAAGCCATTGTCGGAAAAAGCTAACAGTATGGTTTATCTGCAATCCTGCCAAGACCTATGCATCCACCTAAACTGACAGGTTGAGATAAGAAAAGGGTGAACTGGTGTCTATCTCCAGTGTACACTCTGTACAGTTTGTCAGTCCATCTGAGTTCAACCCGGAGGACGAACAACCAAACAAGCACACACTCACACCTAAGAGCAGATTAGAGAGGCAAGTTAAACGGTCATGTTTAGAAAGACTCCAGTGATTTGTACCCAGAACCTTCGTGCTGCAAGGCAGGATTTAATAGTTGCTTTGAAGGAGTTATTTGAAAGTTACTCAGCAAGCTGTGAGGCAAGGGTGCTGTAAACTGCGACACTGTGCAGCCTTGAGATAACCTGTTGAGGACCCATCAGATATACAGAAGAAGGTGCTCTAGTTAGATGAGACTTTAATTTAATTTATTGTTCTAAAAACAAAAGGCTCTCTTATGTTGAATTGTTGCGCTCAGGGAAATCCTAGAAGAAAAGCTATTAGAGGCTGTAAAAAAAGACGGATGCAGAGATTCGCCATTCATTTGGAAAGCTACTCCTAAACAGAAGTACAAACAGATTCAAGTATACTTTGTGTTAGAGCACTTCGGACCAAATAAGAGAAACCAATGACAATCTGTGGTTACACTTAAAAATACAATTTTACAACACTGTCCATCCAATTTAACTGAGTTTATTCTCTTTAGCAAGGAACTCTGAACAAAAACGTCAGTGTATGCATGTAAAATGCAGGTAGAGACTGGAACAAAAGATTTATTTATGTTTTTTTTTTGTTTATTTTGTGAAAAGTGGTGCAAACTTTAAGCAAAAAATGTGCTCCAAAAAGTAAGAGATCAAGTTGATATTAGTCAAGCTCCAACATTTTTGCACCAGATGTTTTGTGCAGTACCCCGTCAGTTCTGCTTCTGCTATCTCTTCCTAACATTAACTAAACACATTCTACAAAAGGTTATTCATTTTATTATTTTCCTTAATAAGCCTTAAAAGGAATGTTTAAACCCTTGTACAGCCTTCTTCTAAATTTCCCTTTAACCACCACACAACAGAAGGTGATGTCTATATAGCACTGATGCACGTTGATGGCTATTCATTACATAGTAAAAAATCATATTAGAAGAACTCTGCCTGTTAATACTTAAACATGCTAATTGCTAATCTAAATAAAAAGCACGTTTTGTTTGTACTGTATTCAAATTAAACATTTCATTGACAGCAAAAACATATTTAATGGTGTTTATGCTTATTTGCGTAGTGATTTATCATTTCACATAATAATATGCAAAAATATTCTGATGTTGTTAATGGTGTGAGTGAATTAGGATGTTTATGATTTAGAAACGTAGCTAACACACACCCACACATGCCAACACACAAATAATTCAAATATTTAAAGGTCATGCAAACACAGGTCGCCATTACATCAGTGTAGACTGCCTACTTTGATGCTGCATGCAGTCTTGACTTAATAAAGTCAATCATGCAATTGACCTTTTCATAAAGCAAAAGTAATTCTCTATATGGTATGCCTGGCATGCCATGACGGGACACCTTAGAAAACAACAAAGCAACCTATCTAAATTGTTTACATTTATTTTAACAGCTTGAAAAAATATCTACACATTAAAACACACATAATGTTCAATGTCACAAAAATGAGTATGAGCACATCTCAGTGGAGAGGGAAAACAAAAAAAAAAACTAATTTATGTAAATCACACTACCTTGAGGACATTTTGGCCTGTTAATTCCTTTGAAGCATCTGCACCCATTAAGTGAGTAAATTCACAATTACCGTCATACTAATTAACATACCATTTGGCCCTGTCTTTAATTTTCAAAGAGCCACTAACTTGTATTCCACCACTGCGATGACACGCAAAGTAACAGATTGTGTTTTGGACAGTACAAGTTGTTTGCCCTTTTCTAAAATGCAAAGCCATTCTAGTGCGCTCGGTAATGTAATTAGTTGTTGTTGTTTTTTTGGTTTCTTTTTTAAACACAGGGCTTTGGTGCCTGTGTGTGCTAGATTGCGACCAACGGTCACAGTTAATGGAGAATATATTCATCTAGTTTTGCTCGAGGCTTTGCTTTTGAGGCGTGAACTTGAAAAGTGCAAAGTAGATAAAGAAGACAGGCTTGAATAGTCGTGGATAGAGATTCTGTTTAAGCATATGGTTCTGTAGAATACATTACAGTTTGATTAATCGGGTTTGTTCAGGAAATGTGTTTGTTCTGGGAAAAAAACACAAAAAAACAACATTCAAGCTCAGCCCTTTCTATTACAGAAACCCATCATCCATGTTGAATTAAACATCTATTTAGCGAAACAACATCATGCCAATTGAACTCTACAAAGTCGTGATTAAAGGGTGGTGTTGGTAATTACCGCCGCATTCTTTCCAGCCTCTTCTAGTGTGTCTTCCAGGACATCTCTAAACTCTCTAAATTTAAAAATCTATTCCGCCACACTTTCTCGTTGTCTTTGACTCTCTGAAAGCCGTAAGCCCCACAGACGCTCAGCCATTAAGAGAACGCCAGCCAGCAACTCCCTTGAAGTTTACCCGAATCAATATTTCAGCGCTGAATGGCAAGTTGGTCCTTAAACAAAAATTATTTTCCTAGACAACCTGAACACGATTTGAACTAGTTAGAGGCAGTTAGAGAAGGTGAACCCTCCTCAGAGCCCATTAAAAGTCTTTTAATGAGTGGAGAGTGGAAAGCAGCAGCAGACCCCCCACTGGGTTTTGATACAATGCACTGTCACCTCATTAAAATCCTGATGATGTTCAGCAGTATTCCCAGACTGCGCTCAGACCCATGTTTCTTGGTGGACAGTAAGGAGACATGGCGGGCCATGAGATGGGGTACAAGCTGGATCTGGCATCACAGCTGGGCCCTGGAAGGTGATGACATCGTTGCTTGATGTCCACATCACTTAGAGGTGCTTTGGAATTGTTTTCATGGACTTTCAGGAGAAACTTGTGTGCCAATGCAAAACAAAAAGTCAGGATGTTCAACAGTACAAGCTGTGATTTGAAGGTTTTTGAATGGAGGTTTCCATTTTTTTGTCATCCATCCTAGAAACAAAATTACTGGAAGATATGTGTAATAAAGGTGAATCATTGTGAATAAGTAGTGAACTAATTGGGATTTGTTAAATAATTTATAGATTTTGATGACAGCTTATAGTTCTTTTTAAATTTTTTATTATTATTATTTTTTTGGCACTGAGTTTAAAATAAAGTTGTTTCAGAGTTATAGAATCAAGTAACAGGCATTGTTCAGTTGTTAGGACGCATTCCTCCACTCTAACCCTTCAGATCTTGAAAGTTCTTCTATGCACTTTGATTTTAAGGTGTTTCCGTTGATTTCCAATAGTATTAAAGTTTGGGGTCCTTTAAGACCTACTGAGAATTTCTTTGGGATTATAATGTTGCTGAGAATCTGACCCGTCTTTCGATTTGATTCAAGAATATTCCAGTACATTTCTGTTTTTACTCTTTTTTTTTTTTTTTTTTTTTTCTCAGACACACAAAGTCTGGCTGTATTATACGCTAAAAAACAACCTCTCATAATGATATTATTAACTCCAACCTTTAGTATTGGTATGGTACTTTTTGGGTCTGAGACTTCTGGTCTCAGACAGATCAGGCTATGTTCTTGTAGCATTGGATTGTCTTATTCAAATGTTGGACAGCAAAATTAAAACATTTCTTCTAGAGTTGAGACTTTCTTAATTTTAACCTAAGTTGTAGGGAGATATAACTATCTAGCTCCATTCCAGGAAACAAATACTTTAACTGGATATATTTATTTTTAAATTTGATGGACAGATGGTCATATTTTATTGTGTAAAACAACCCTACTTGCCAAATTGAGAGGTTCTCTGCTTTAAGCAAAAGATTCATGGTAAAAAAAAAAAAAAAAGCCTAAGCAAATTATGTCTCTTTTGCAAGCCTGTATTGTTTCTCCAGTTTGAATTAGTCCCAAAATGAGGCATTATATGATACGCAGACACACTCTTGGTAAATTATTCCCAGCTTTACTCTGGTTTATGTCATTTTAATCACATTGAACCATGGTAAAAGCTGAATAAAAACAAATAAGGAATCTAAATTGTTCAGGTTTTATTCTTATATTCTTCAAACCTGGAGGTGTATGTCTATAGGCTGTTTGTTTCTCATTTGTGTGTGTCCAGGAGTGTGTATATGTCTGACTGCATCCTGAATGCGCTGGTATTGAATTTTTAAGAGACTTGTGGCAAAAATATAAAAAAATAAAATAAAAATCTGCTTTCCAATACAACAATCACCTCTGTGTGCATCACATAGTTCAAAATGAAATACATTACAATTTCAACAGAAGACACAGAAGTACTGCAGATTGACAAATGCAATGGAAGCACAATACAACATGTTCTATGAATACATTTACACTTGGGATGACACTTTGGCCCCAGAGCATGCCTCTTTACCGTGTAATGTCATACAATTGTTATATTGTGTGCCGCTGAAGCATCACAGGAAAGCAAGAAGAGACTTCTTTGATTGATGAAGGATGTGGAATTTTGCTCGATACTCCACACTTCAGAAATTCTTATGAAGGATTATTTTGGTGTGCTTGAGTTGGTACCGACTTATTTCCTGTTTCTATTACTAGTTTACATCACTTTTTTTGTTGTTGAATTCTTGTCATGCCATGTTTGCACAGATTTTTTATTTTTTTTTACCAGATTAATTTAAAAGTCAAATGAAGGGAGTGCAGCTGTTGTGCGTTAAAGTTTAAGCAAAAGTGTAGAAAATCAGGACATCCTGATATACAGACATACCTGTTATCATATACCTTCAACTCAATCTAACCTTTGCTACTTGACTTGCAAGTAACTAAGTTACATTAAAAGTAACCTTTTAGTTACTTTCAGCAGCTGCTAACAACAACGCTCCGCCTCCTGCCAATACTTAATTATCAGCTATTTTATAATGGTAACATCAACAATGTGTCTCCACTTATAAGGTTGAACTGAAGAGGAGATTGTACAAAAAAAAAACAAAAAAAGTGAGTAATTTGTGTGATCCACTGTTGTCGGAAAACTCTAAGTAGGATTTTAAAGCCCCCCCCCCCCGCCTCCAGATTCTGTTACGGCCCTGCGTTTGGTGTCAGCGCTGCGTGCCTGAAGCTCCACAGCTCAGATGGTTGCACAGATTTGTGTTAGACTAACTTGCCATTATAATTATTGGCAACTACGGACACGTTCATTCATTGGCTGTTTTCACGTTTATTGCGCTGTTCATATTGGTCTCGATGTTTGCAGTTTTCTGGAGCAACGCAGCTCGGCGTCATTGAGAGGTAATAAATTAAGTTGACATTAACAAAGACACAGCGGGACGGATCATCCGGAAATGATGAACAGGAAGAGACTGACTAAAACTACTGGGATTTATTATGAGTCTCTGCTTATTTCTAAGCCCAAATGAGTAACTTCACGTTCAAAAAGCAGGCCCAAAAAGGCGCAACCCGCCACTCATTAAATTTTCAGCGACTTTAAAAATGAAGCCCAAAGCCGTTAATAATAATCGGACTTGGCGACAGAAACTCAAAATAGTTCCAGTTTTTCCACCGACTTACATTTCTGTTGCATAGAGACGCCGGTCACTCGACAAGACGAGTAGAGGAAATACGATTAAATAACAAAAGAAGATAGTAACGAATGATTTTGATAAGTAACTGTAGTCTGACTACTCGATTTTAAATAGCAACGCGTTATATTACTCGTTACTGAAAAAAGTGGTCCGACGTCAATAACGTTTCTGACAACACTGGCCAAAACATCCTCTAAGGGGGGAAACATTTATTGGTATCTCTTCTCCACAGTCTGTTCTTGTTTCACATCAGTAGACAGCAAGCAGATATCTTTTCCGGTTTATTTTTCCTCGCACTTCACTCCCTAAAGTGCTCTGGCGCCCCCCAGGGGAGGCGCGCCTCACACTTTGAAAACCGCCGCTGTAGCATATACTTATTTCACCAGACAAAGTTGTGTTGGCAGCAGTTAGCATTTCACAAGAATGAATAATTTGACAAGAAACATTCTCCTTCAGCATCAACATCTCTATCAAAAATTGCGTAAGATTTTGGCTTATAGTGAGATAACTGCTGTGGGAAAAAAAACAATCCAGATGACCTCTTTGTTGCTTTCTAAAATGCTGTGCCCAATTTTGTTCCCTCACTGATGCACCTAAGTGAACGTCTCTGGTTATGCCTGCTTTCAGTTGTTCAGACAGGAACTACTTTTTGTCATTAGGCAATTATGAAACTGAATGTTTAGAATGAAGACCATGTTTATTCATGCTGGTTTCAGGCTATATTGCAACATCTCTTTCATGTATAACTTTATTTGTCTGTGTCCCCACATGACCATGCCTAAAACATGACAAATATGTGCTGGAATGAACATGTGAGGATGGGATTTTAACTCTTAGGTTATTCTAGCCATACTTATCCTATGGGGTTGAATTTTTAAAATTTTTGCTACAGTGCTGTAATTTTACTTTGCTTACTGAGGTGTCCAGCAATTTATGCCGAAGTATTAAGAATAACCCTTTTTTTCCCCCCTAATATTCTATTTTTTTCCCCCTCAAACTTTAACCAGCAGCAGACATTTTGAGAATATGATGAGATCAGTTTTTAACGGTCTGAAACAGTAACTTTGTGATAACTTTTTGCTTGATTTACCTTTTCTACAGATGTATTTCGAATGAGATGCCTTAAAGTTTTCCTGAAAGCTAACATCAAAGAGGCTATTTTGGAGCTCTATAAAAGCTAATGGTATCCATTTGTACTGGAGCTTTCTAAACCCATTATGAGCTTAATTGGTATCTCTTCTCCGTCTGTTCTTGTGGTTTCAAGCTGTAAACAGTACAAGTTAGTTTCAGTTTAGTTTGCAACGCTTCCTTTCTTGAAAACTTTCTAATTAATGCATTCAGCTTTCAGGCTCTCTTTCATTCCATGTTTAGTCCTTTAGCTGTCTGCTGTCCATTTCCCTTTTTTGTGCATGCATAGAACCGTCTCAATTTGACAACTATTTGCCACTTTGGCATTTATTGCAGAGATTACATATGACTCACTTTTATCCCTTGTGCTTTTCAGTCATCTGGACAAAGACAGAGGGAGTCATTTTTCATACTTTTCTGCATGCCCACTTGCTCACTGTCACAGGCACTGTTTGTAATTAGACCACTATTACTGTCTGCCAAATTGCTGGGTTGTTTTTTTTCCCCCCTCCGATCAGAAACACCCAAAATCATCACATGCCTATTTTTTTCCGGCGAGCAAAAACCGAGACCACTTTGTGCAAACCGGGAGGGATTCCTAATTGATATTGTGGATTTTCTTTTTTATCTGTAACTTGGACTGAGAGTCTGTTCCTGGCTGCAGGAGGTCTGATAAGCCTCTTGCTCTTTTGTCAAGTTGAACAGACAGCAAGATGCACTCCTGGGAGCAATGAACAGCTAAACAGATGACATGAATCTGAGCAAGGCTTCCAATGAACTTTCCTTGAACTAGAGAGGTCCAATGATCCATAGCTCGTACACGTGGCTCTCTCTCTCTCTCGCTCTCCTCCTCATCTCAAGCTGCCCTCTCTGCTCTCTGATTCTAAATCTCGCTTGATTCATTTTCCCCCAGCTCTCGTCCTTCTCAGGAGGAGCCAGATGCAGCAGTACTGTAGTTCTTAAACTAGTCACTAACAAGGCCTTGTCACAGTGTGGTGCCACATCACTGCTTTCCCATTATGTGGGATTTTTGTTTGAGAGACAGTAGTGTGTTTTTACAAATGCACGGAGCTTCTCGCCCCCAGCACTTCAGCTGGTCAGTAGTGTCCTCAGTTTGCTGTGACTTAGATGCTTGCAGTAAACGTCTTCTATGGCCTGACAGTACATGACTCCCTCTTGCTTCCTCTCATCATAATTTGTATAGCAGGCCAGCCATTTTGTGGTCAAACAGAAACCATTTCTCCTTAACCACTCTTCAGACAACCCGAAAGAAAACAGAACATGTATGCACATCTCAGTGAAACTGATTAAAAATTGATTTTTATTGGTACCCACTGATAAGCCGTCCAGTCCATGGATTTTGTAGGATAATATCTCATTCATGCATGAACAGCCAGCTGCTTTAGCAACGACCTTTTGTGTCTTAACCCCCTGGTGGATGCTGTCAGTTACATTTCTACTGGACAATTGTCAATTGTCTTTCCAATGACTGTGATAAAATATCTTTATCAAAGCTCTTTTTTTAATTGATTTTATGTAATGTACAAATTTTATGTCAAACTGAATTCTAGGTTTTCATTACCTGTAAGCCCTATGTAACAAAGTGAACGAAAAATATTGCTTAAAATGCATTACTCTATATAATGAGTCTGTATGGTAGATATAGAGTCTGACTTTCTAGAGTGAATTACTGAAATTATCTTTTCTTGTATTTTTACCTGCAAAAGGACCATTTTATTGATTGAGTTTACTGCCTTCATCCAATTATCACAAAGTAATTCAGTTAAACTCGAATGTATTAAATATTCAAATTTAAATGTTGTGTTTAAATTATATGAACAATTATTTCCAGGCCTTGATGTGAAGCTCTTAAGGAGCAATACCTTAAATAAAGGTGAACCGCAGACAGACATTATAAATGCCCAAATAAATATAAATTAATTGCAAAGGTAGAGTATTTACTGTAAGATTTTTCCTTTTTCACACAGCTTAATCCCCATCCATTTTGCCATATTTCCACTTCAATTCAAGGTCACTCTGACATTCTGCTCTTAAAATGTGTCATGCAAAAGCTACTGCCTCTTTTTGTAGGAATGCCTTGTGCCTTCCATGTCTGTGCATCAACAACAGGGGGCAGTGTAGGAGCTCATTACCATGCAAGCTTGAACTCACAAGTCATCACAGATTCAGAAAGAAGAGGCAGTAAAACAGCCATAAGAAACAATTTCCAAACCCTCAAAGTTTCCGTGTTTGTTCTATGTTTTATTTGCCATCACTACAAATGGGGAGTTCACTTTTGAAATCAAAAGACAAACCTTTTTTATGGCAACGTGCTTGCAAGAAAATAGTGACTGAAATGTCACCACGCCACCTGGCACTCATAGATAATTTTCTTTATGACATTTCTTGAATTTAGACTTTACTTCGGTAAAAGGTGATCTTGTTAAAAAGAGTAAATGTGAAAATTTTTTAATTCTTTTTTACATTTTTTAAATAAATGTTTGTACTTGAATACTTCTTGATGAGTTTCTGTTTTTTCCCTTCAATTTTCACTGATGTAAAGAAATAGAAACTACAATTTAAATATGCACTAGAAGAGAGTTCTGTCATTGGACAAATTCATTGGCACTTCTGGGAACAATGTGTCTAAAAAAAACTTTTATTGAAATAGCATAATTTAATACTGAAAAATGTATGTAATTTATCTATAATGTATGCCGAATGTGTTACAGGGACCAGCATGCTCAGACTCTATAGTGAAGTAATGAAGAGCTTGTTATGAGCCACTCATGGCAGCGAAGTGCCTTTAATATTGACACGTCTCTGGCACAGCTTGACGCCACTCATAAAAGTGCTAGTTAAATGATGCTGGACGGTTAAAAACAGAAATCCGACATCCAGACCCAGAAGACGCTCACTCAGAAATTCAAACATACAAAAATGTTCAGTGAAGGTTTGCATTGGGGTATGTCTTGTCCTCGGCTCCCAAGTACTAGACAATCAGTCTACAGCTCAGCTGCCAAATATCACTTTTTATTTACTTATTTTTTTTTTTGTAAACTCATTAAGACACGCCTGACTGTATTCAAATGCAAACAAATAGGTTTTTTTTTCTCTGAACATTTCGACAAGGGCCACCTGCATCAAGCATGAAAAGGGTTGGAAATATTTTATGGTATGGTGCAAATCTACAAATGTTTCCTGTCTGACACACAGATGGAAACACTGCAAAGAACTGGGAGTTCCTAACTCGAGACAACCAATCAGATTTTGAGAAAACCTTGCATGTACCTCCAAGGAACAGCTCCTAAATGACATATTTAATAAAGAGATGGTTGACAGAAGTGGGCGGGGCTTATGAAAATGATTTAAGCTGACCTAAAAACCTGAACAAAACAATAAATTACGTTTATCCTAATGAGGTGAAATTTTCATGATACATTCATTAGATTATTCTGAACAATCGATCGACACTGTTGCTTTATCTTGAAGTCTGTAACTGTTTTTTATTAGACATTTGTGTTTAACAAAAATGTGTGTACAAAAGGTGCAGCATGCAAAACACTGAAGTTCAAAACAATGCGCACATACGCAATTCTTTACAAAACAGTATTAACACAAGCATCTGAACTCTATGGTGAAACATAATAATTATGCATACTGCATTCCCAAATATTTGTAAAGAAAATCAATGCTGTTTATACTATGTTACATAAAAAGTAGCTTTGGCTGCGTTCACTTTGCATGTGCAATAAAAAGAGTCTCCAGACCTTTAAACTGAATCAGAAGAAATGAAAAATGAAATTAGAAATGAAACTATCCCTAGGGGGCATTCAGGAGGGTAAATAAGAAATTTGCACTATAGGCATATGGAATATAGTTTTCAAACAAAGGAGGAAACACTGGTTATTATAAGAAGAAGAAGAAAACGTATATCTACACCGAGTTCCACTTCTACTATGCATGGCTGACTTTCTCACCTGTTCTGAGATGTAGCCTTTGTGAATAAGCGTAAACTTTGATGCCAGAATGTCTGTGACTCCCTGATGTATGAACAGGTGGTGAATGTACATGCTGTTTTCCTCGAGCCATCCTCAATGGGACGGTTACTGGCTTTTCCAATTCACTGCTCCAAGACTTAGCTGCTGTGTTTATGCTTCAGTTGGTTATACGGCATTTCTTGCAGCAGCTCTGCCTATTTCATGTGTTTCCTTGAACATTCTTGTGATTTTCTAATGAGGCTTTTTGCTTTTACAACAGAACAACAGATGGTGCAGTCCCAAACACCTCACCACATGAAGGTGCATCACTATACCTGTGCGTTGAACTGTTTGATACAAATTTTGATCCATATTACCAAGACTGTTGTTATTTTAAGAAGTACTTTGTTACTTCATTAGCTCTCTTATTACCAAGCTAAAATATCTATAGGGATGCTATCTTTTTTTTTTAATTACTCAGATCAACTGTTAACTACACTTTCGTTGCTCTATAGCTATAAATTTTTTTAAAAAGATCATCTTTAACATTAACTTATTTTGAAATTTTGGTTAGTGGTTTTATTTTCCAAGCAAGTTGTTTTTCTCGTCTATTGGCCAACACTAGTTTTTCCTTCGCCATAAAATAAAACACACGCTGACATATATCGTCATATATGGATAATGAACAAGTCCATTGTAAAAACACAAGTGTCCTGTTTGAGATGTTAACTTTTTACATTAATTCACTCTATTCATGTCAGGTTGGTACAGAAATATCTTATTAATAGTAGACGTAAGTCAATATTTACTATTATGAGTAGAAATAAAACAAAACCAAGATAAATCATATGCGGTAGTAACATTTTTTGACCTTTAATGTGGCATAAATTTTGCATTATTAAACAGAATTTAACACCATGCCTCAGGGACTAGAGTTTGACACTCCCGTAAGAAGACATGTAAAAATAAAAAAATAAAATTTAATTGCTATGCTTGCATGAGTGTGCATACCCTTAAATTAGGCTGCACTTAGTAAGTAATTTAAAGCTAAATAAAATCCTTTCTTTATGCCCTGAATAATTCCTATTTCTGACAGATTTATTTTCTGCCTGGAAGTGATGTTATAGCATTAGAGTGACCCAGTCAGAGTCCCACATTGAATCAGATGGTACCTGTGGAGGAAGTCGCATATTATGGTGACAGCAAGGAGGCCCTCCAGCATCAAAAACTTAGTTCTCATCACCAAATAAATTATCTAAATGCAAGTTTTTAAAATTGGCAGATCCTTGTCTTACCTAGCAGAAGCAAAGTTCTTTGTTGAATAAAAGCCCTTCTTAATCTGAATATATAAATTATGAATATTTTTGGTGTAACTATATGTTGAAAATGTAACCAGTTTAGGACTGTTATAATTTAGCAAACGCTGACTTTGAAAGGCATTTATATTTAGCCCATTTGACCAAGCCGTGCCCCAAAGGTCATATGTTTTTAGCAATGGAAAGCAAAGTTGTCCTTGTCTTTTCAAAGATCTAAGCTGTTGTTCTAAAAGGAACCTTTTTATGCGGTTTTAATAACCTCAATCCATTGCCTGGAAAATGTTGAACTCTGAGTTTTAGCAATCGATGTGACGGTTGTTACCACGCCTCTCCTTTGTGGTTTGTATATTTAAATCTCTAGACAAGTTCGTAAATCACCCACTTATCTAATGCGGTTATTCATTTTCAGAGAAAATAACTATGGATTTGAAGCTGATGTAATTAGAGCATGGAAATAAGCACATTTATCTTTATCATTTAGAGTGTTGTCCAAGAGTTAAAGAAAATGATGAGCCCTGCTCTTCCAGCCGCTGTTCACTGGGCTTAATGAATTGGGGCACTAAACAGTGGCTGGATGAGCTGGATGAGTGGTGATGGTGGAATCTACCTAAATTCCACCATCACCACATCTTTTAGCTCCTATTTTCAGCCCCTATTTAAAGCTCAGCCTGACAACTGGAAATGTAATGAGATGCAAAGGAAAGGTCAGAAAAGTATGTTAAGCAATCTGTGTCCAAAGGAGGTGACAGGAAAGATATCAACAACCAGACTGCAAATTTCAAAGAATGTTCACTTCAGTCATAGCTCCATACATATTATGGACTTAATTCAAAACACTTTAAAGTTTCCCACTAAAAAGAGGCTCCTTAGACTTTAAGTATTTCATAGTTACATCATTAGAAAACTAGAAGAAATTGGAGGGTTATAAGCAGTTAGTGGTTGCTTGACTGTACTCTCTTTACTGTGGCTAGTTACATTTGACATTGTTGTCATAGTGTTTTGTGATTAACAGCGAGACATAACATTGACATGGGAAGATATTTCTCAATATTTTAATGACAAGCTTTTGGGGGAATAAATTATTTGACATATCAAAACTGTTTTTCTTGGTTTTGGCACAGTCGAGTCTTTGTGTTTACTTGAATGTTTCTGGGAAACGGTAATTCCATGGACAAACCTTGAGGTCCAAACGTTTTTGTCAATTGAGGCGGAAGAGCACATATAGTGCCTACTGGATGGGGCAGCAAATATAGCAGAAGATTCTAAAGAAACTGGCCACCTATTGGGCTCAAAACACGAGGAGTGACAAATGACAGTGACAGACCAAAGTCCTTGCCACTCAGCGTGAAACCCAAACCCAAAGAATGTAATGGGGACAACGACGACAAAAGCTAAACATGTTTCAATTTTCTTGTCCTGTGTCACAAGCCAGCATGCGCACATCTACAGATTTGAACTTTAAATTCACGTCAACAATTGTAGCTGCTTGCTTGGCCCAAGGAGGGCAAGCAATTGTCGGCTCACCGCACACAAGTTCTGATTTGGAGAGCCGAACTCTCAAGCGCTCACGTGCAAAATGACATCAGAGCGTTGCTAACAGCCTCTGCGCGCTAATGGCCCACCCATTTTCATGCCCAAATTGATGCCCACATAGTGAGGAACAGACTTACTGTTCCAACTTGGCTACAACCAAACCAGATATTCACAGACTAGAGCGTGACTTGACAATGGAGAAGAGGCTTTAGGATTACCACACCAGAATACCAAATCAGATGTGAGGGCATTTTATTGACATTTCATCTCATCACTGCACTTATTTTCTATTCAGAAAGAAAATATTTTACATTGCTCTTTACAATTACTTGACGTTTTGCATCACTTGAAAATAAACCGTGCCATATTTATAATATTTTTCTGTGTATGTGGTATAAAAATACCGTTTTAGCAACCAATTTGAGTTACTGTTTTCAGAAATGTAAGGAGAATTTTGTTATCGCTGTCAGAACCAATGTGATGTTTTGTTGTTTTTTTCTTCCAAGACATTGGACAAAATGAGTGAAAATAATTATGAAAATGAAAAGTTACAGTAGCTTGGTATATAACCTCAAAAAAACCTTCAACAACATAAAAAACTCTGTATTTAATCATGACATGATTAATGATTATATAACATTTAGGGAGGCAAATGGATTATATTTTTTCAATGATTAATTCCATGACTCCGTGCAGCTATTTGCTATTAATCATGTTTTTAGTTTATTTTCTAATCTGTTGAAATAAACAATACCTATTTAAATGGCAATTATCTCCATAGAAATGTGTTATTAGCAGTCAAACCTCTCCGTCTTAGTGGGCTGTATTGTTCGCTCTGCTCAATAAGGCTTAGGAAATGAAGAAACAGCTGAGGGACACAGCGAATACACCCCCACAAATGTAATTTACTGAGAAGACACGAGTAAAAGAGCTGAAGTTGCAAAGCAGGCATTACATTACTTTGCATGTTCAGTGTCTCAGAAGTGTTTTCAAGACAAATATTGATCTTAAGGTTTTGGTTATGTGGTCTCCACATCCCTCATCTCTCCCCCCAAGCACCATTGGATGGAAATCGGAAAAGAAGGTTCACAAGGATGAACCAGGCTCGTTGCTGTATATGAAGTTAATCACAAAAAGGCAATTGCTAATAACAGGTCAATTTAGCCTACCAGGTTTGTACTCATTTTGTTATACCTTTAAATAAAGTACACCATATTTATTCACTTAGCTATTTCATATCAGCTTAGTTGTTATAGCAGAATATTGTGAGTTATCAATATTATTAATCCTAAAAATGTTAAAATCTCATAATTTGACAATATATCAGGAGTATTTTTTTACATTCTTAACAAATTAACAACTAAATATTGATATCTGAGAATCTTACAGATTTATGTTCATATTTTTCTTTATTGCAGCCATTTTTCCTGATTTGAGTATTTTGAAAAGGTTCTTCTATTGGTACATGGTAAAATAAAACTGAAAAACAATTTATCAGGAGGCTACTTTTGTCCAGTTACAGACACATTTGGACATTTCTCTATCTCTGTTAGCTATGAGGTGCCAGGGACATATTTTTATTATTTGTTATACTTAAAGCAACTTTAAGTTGATCCTTTTTAAAGCTATTTTCAGAAGCCACAGGGGAGAGGAGAAAAACTCTTTGATAAAATCAAATTCGGTACAAACTGCATTTGCGCTCAAGGAGGAGACGCGGAAACCTTTTCGTAGGAATAAGCTGACAGTGATTGCATTTGTCTAAGCAGTGAAATCATATATATATTGAACTTGTCTCTCAATGTCACTGTTGCAACATGATTCAATTTGCCATTTTGTCATGGACCCAAAAGAAGCCATGCTTACACATGGAGTCTCTGACGGTTATACCACATCAGCATTTTAACTATTTGCAAAGTCTTTCTTTTTTTTTTTTTTTTTATTTGAAGACTTCCTCCAAATAAATTAGACTACAGAAACATATTGGTTACTTTTCTGTCTACCCTTTCTCATGAGTTGCACTTCATGTTTGTAGAAGCCTGACTGTGCAAATGTTTCGAGAAAGTTGGCACGCAGTACCAGACAAATTTATTGGCACCTCTGTCAAAGAGGTGTATGATAAGAAGCTTTATAATAAATCCAGCTGTGACATATTTGCAGAGGAAAACCTTAAAAAAGAATCTTATCTTTAACTGAGGTATGTGTGTTTAGTCTAGCCAAGTTGTTAGTCAACAAGAGATAAAAATATGAGTAACAATTGTTGGTAAAAGGTGGGCTGTGCAAAGTATTAACAACTGGCCTACTAGTAATTGTACCTATATGGACTTTGAATTTTATCATGATACTTTGTGGTATTATTGAGATAACAATAAAAATGCTGAATAAAACATGATTACTTCTCTTTTACGTAACTGTATGGCTGTTACTGCAAGACACAACATTCATGGCACAACAAACAAATGCTGCTTTTGAAAACCATTCTAGTTTAAAATACACATCTCCGGCACGACTTAAAGATGAACTTTATGTCACTAAATTGCAATCATTAAGCTGTATTAACCATATTTTACTGATATTTACTGATGCTTTTGTGAAACAGTGAAGAAAATAGTAAAAATGACATTTGTTTTGTGTGTGTGTGTAACAATTGGAAACATTTTCAGAATAAATGAAACAATGCTATAAATATATATATATATATATATATATATATATATATATATATATATATATATATATATACATACAGCGAACAGTATCTTCTTTCTTTGTGCACCTACAACTCATTATGAAGACATTCCTAATTTCTATGGGAGAACTCAGATGGGTGTGTATTGGGTGGGGTTGTTGGGTTGAAGTGCACCCAATGGAAGATCAATTGTATTTGAGTGCAGCAGTAGCACTTATGATGCTCTCTGCATCAGGTTGGGGGTGACGGCTGGGGGGTACGGGGGTTGGTGGGTGCCGTGTCTGACAAGAGGAGAGAAGCAGCCAGAAAAAAAAAAAAAAAAAGAGGCATTGATGAAAGACAAACCATTTGCGTGCCCACGACTGAAAGCTATATTTTACGGCTCCTATTCTCTCAAATTGCTTTTGTGTGTTGGGGTTGGCTTTTTAAATAATGCAATCTGTTAAAAGCTCTCTATAAATGCTATGTGTGTGCAGTGTGGGAAGCTAAGCTGGAAAAGAACTGGGGGCTCTTTTTTTTTTTTGAGGAAAGAGGGTGATAATTTATGTTCCTCTAAAATGTGGCCACTTTTTTGTCATTTTTATTCAAAAGGGTTCAACATGTACACAATCTGTTTGAAGATGAGTGCAGACTCAGGCACCTTTTAGTCCCACATATTTAATAAAAGTCATTGAGATGAGTCTGTGCTGTAAAAGAGCATTAAATGATGGCATTTAGCCTTTGTAACATTTGACATCTTTTTTTTTTTTTTTCTTTTAAAACTTGCACTGCTGCTGGAGGAGCATTACTCACATCAGCAGTTTGGATGGTGGTAACAATGTAGCTCCCTCACATCCGCTAATCTGTCGTAATGAAAAAGCTGGAAGTGGCAGTTGTTATCATGCTTACGCATTCTTTGGGGAGGTGTAAGCTCGTTGACCCCTCCTCACCATTGCGTTGCTGCCTCCCGTCAGAAAATTCTGCCGTTTACCTTGTGGACATTGGTCAGACAGAATGATGAATCGGTTCTTCCGTATTGGCTTGTTGATCCACAGCCGCCCCGACCTTTTGCCCCCACCTACGCTGTGAATATTGGCATTTGCCACTCAAGCGACAGCATCTCCATATCCCCCAACTGCTGATTAATCAGATCAAGTCCTAGCCTGTGGAATAATTAATGTTTAATATCGGATCTTCTTTCTGTGGCCGATCAGCCTGGTCTGGCACACCTGAGGAGGGAGCCTTCACTCGGATCAATATTAATGTGATCTCAGCCTTAGTGCACTCCGGGGAGGTGGTGAGATTGTACAGCATTACCTAGTTGTTAATTATCTCTTTATTCATTAGTTGCTGCTTATTAAATCAAACAGGTCATTTATAGCAGCGGGACTGAGAAAGGCCGCATGTGTTTACCTTTAATAATGACTCTGAAATATCACTGGGGCCTCTTTGCTGTCGGGTGTGTAATGTGACAGCTGCACAGCAGTGTTTAATTTAAGTCTCTACTTATGTAACCAGCATGACTCAAGGGGTTGCGTTATTGGCTCATTAATTAATGGACTGATCAGTTTACCCTTTGGTTCATCTTTACATTGCAGGTCAGAAGTTTACAGAGCCTCATGATTTTAAATGGAGATTTTAAATTGCGTCTGCCAGCGTTCTCTCTTGTCTTAAGGTGAAGTTGAAGAGTTATGATCTTGTCCTCATCCCTCTTTATTCCGACCACACTGTGCGATCAAAACAGACCTCCAGGATGATGCTGCCCCCACCATGCTTGACAGTGGTATAGTGTTGTTAGGTTTTAAATCCTCCATTCGTCGGTTCCAGACATACTTGTTGATATTGTGGCCAAATAGGTCAGGTCTTTCAGAGAACTGTCCAATACGCTATTAACAATCGTCTTTGAGGAAGAAATGTGCTTTGAAAAAAAAAAATCCCTTCCTCTTTTTGTGAAATCAAATCAAGGAAAAGAAAACCAACAGTAGAATCAATGGCTTCATTTAATAGTGGAAGTAAGAACATAGTCATATTAACAATGTTAGGGGAACTGGGACTGAACAGCCATTGGTCAAGGTTCAGAAAAAGCTTATTGAAACAATGTCACTGTCATGATCAAAGTTAAAGGCGGTCCAATGAGACATTAAAATGTGTGTATTTTGCGTGTATAGGCAACAGGAGTCTTTTTACCTTAAAGGTTAGACAACAGATCCTTCCCTTCCCCTTCTGCTAAAAGCCAAACTTTGCAAAACTACATGACTGGATGAATACACTAGGAAACAAACCATTAAATTTTAATAGTAAGTAAAGTTTATTCATATAGCGCCTTTCACGGATAAAAATCAGAAAATGCTCCACAAAGAGAGTAATCTTTTTATTGTATGCACCTGCTGTCTCTCAAGGTCTCAGGCTTTCAGCTGCGTGGTAATTGCACATAGATAGAAATTATTAACATATTTTATTCTAAGGGGTGCATAGTTTTCATTCTTCTCATAATTTTGCAGAGAAACTTTTTACTCCACCTTTAGAGATGTTTGACTCTCCTCAGAAAAAACTTTATGCAGGCTTTCTAGAATTTACGTTTGAATTAAATGACTTACTGTATTTATATGAGACCTTTTCCTGGTTTAGCACTCGAAGGATTTTAAAGCACCATGCACATTAAAACAGAACTTTCTGTGTGGATATATAGACACCCTTCAATATACACACTGTTAAACACAACAGAAGCAGCGAGGGACTGAATACTGACATTTCTTTTTAAAATCATCCCAGAGGCTTTCAATATTATTTTAATATAATATATTGTAAAACACCTCACTTACAAATATATTTATAGCTCATCTAAAAGCTACAAACTGAAAAAAAGCCAATTTTCAGCCCTTTAATGGTACATTTTGTGCATGTTCATTTAATGTTAGCATTACATACTGTGCTCATTTGAAGACTATAAGCCAAACAACACCATCCACATTTATTGCCAAGAGATGTACAACATTTAATTTTTAAAAAAAAAAATTTTTCAGAGAGAAACAGCATTTGTCACATAATAATCACCCGCAGCACAATTTCTGATACAGGACCATTCTGGTATCTGGTAATGGTCATTAGGCTGGACAAATACCCGCATTTCTTTTGCCACCACACACAGTAGCATGGTAAGGGAAGTCAAAAAGAAGAAAAATAAAGGTCTCCAAAACTTATTGTTAGAGAACTACAGCAGGTATTGACATCTTTGGGTCACTGGGTCTCCATAGAAACCATTAGACTGAGTCTACATGACACCTTAGTGTTTGGAAGACACATCAGGGGAAAGCAAACACAAATATAAACATGTAGAGATTGCTAAACTCTAGTATTTTAACTCTGACTGTGTACTTTTAGTCAGACTGAGACTGAGTTTTTCTGCAGTAAGTGTGAAGCAAAGGAGGAAGGTGCAGAAAAAAATCTTATGCCCACTATTAAGCATGCGAGAGGACATGTGATGCTGTGAGCCTGTTTCTCCTTTATAGGCAATCGGAACAATAGAGAGTTTTTTTCAAACTACCTGGAGACTTTATTCAAATCTGGTGATCTCCACATAACCAGACGTGGCTCGACACCCCTACACAACCTAAACGTAGATAATGATAGAGCATCTTCTTCCACAGAAAACATTTCTGGCATTGTAGTGCCAGTGACGGACAGCTAAGTTACTGTTGTCTGTACAGAAATACATAAGTGGACGATGTTTGGTGTTCCTTATCAAAGTACCAACTGGCAAGATTGTTTCATGATAGGAGACGTGGCCTATCACCATGCTTCTTTCACATATACCATCTTATGGTAGGACCACAGTCAGTATCTGCTCTTTGTTTCTGTGTAGGGTCTTCCTGGAAAGTCCATTGGATCTTTTTGTCTAGTGCAAGTGTATTTTGGGGTGTCTACCAATTGACTTTCTTGTTTCAAAAACCTCAGCATCTTGCTTTTGCCCTTGGGTGTCAATGCCTAACAGAAAGTAAAACGAAAACCACATCTGTATGCAGATTTTGTTGTTTTGATGGTTCAATCAGTTGATCACTGATTGACTTAAACTTAAATATTAGTTTAAGTTTAAACCCATATATTAAATAATTTGCCTACTCTATGTTTTTTTTCTCTTGCTACTGTGATTCATGGCACAAAATAGCAAAAATTTGTGACTTCTATCCTTTTCTCAAGAATGTATTAAGGAGTATTGATCCCATCAAGTTAAAACAAAAATTATATTCCATATCCATGCTACCTTTAAGGTCCTGTCATCAATTTCAGTCATTCATGTGGATGAATTTTGTTTCTCTTTCAGGGCCAGCACTGAACACAAACAAACTGGGATCTCGCCATGATGGAAGACAAAATACAGTTACTGAACCCTGTTTATTGTAAACACTGGAGCTGAGGCTTTCCAAATGGCTTGCAGGTATGTTTGAATTGTGGATCCTATTTTTCATTTTGAAGCAATAAAATATTTAAGAGGCCGACAGAAGTCAGTACTGCGAGGTTGACCTTCAAAACTAAAACTTTGCCCAGCTTTTACAGTATTTATACGGCTGTCCCCTCTTGCACGAGCAAGGATATAAAAATATTTAATTACTCAATTAACTGAGGTGCAATGTGACCCTGCAGAAAACAGGTGAGGGAATAGGGTGGACGTGACCAGATTCAACAAAACACAGCGGCTTAGAGACGGAGGTGAACATGTCTTTAGTATTATATTTGTAAGTGCCTCTATGTAATGACATTTGAGTTGAGGGAGATTTAGGCAAATTTCCGTCATTATCCTGACACACTTCCACAAGGAGATAACACCTCTGAATGACACTGATGGAGGAAAAATGGACAGATACTAATGGATTCCTAAATGGTTGAGAGTGCTGTATTGTTTTTGGTTCTTTTTCTGCATCAGGAGGAGGGTAGGAGGCGGGAGGCGGGGGGGACCCTGCTATAGCTCTGTCACAATTTTTAACCTTGATGTTATGGATTTATGGGGGAAGAGAACATTCAAATCCCAGATGGAGGCTCTAATGTGGCCAGATTCACTTCGTTATCGATTGTTCCTCTTTTAACCTCACCAAAAATGTTCAAAGGAGCCAGCGATGAGAGGAGGATTACCGTCAGCGGGCTGAAATGAAACTTTGATTTTAGCGTTTTGCAATTCCTTGAAGCTCAAAGCTACTTTGAAAGGGAAATCTTGAATTTACATTTCACATTGCTTCGCTAACACGCTAAAACCGTCCTCTCTATCGGGTATGAGTTTCCCTGAAAATGATTTTCTTTGAAAACTGCACGTCTGGTGTTATCTTATAGCCACTTCAGCAGTGTACCTTAGTGGGAAGTAGGAGCACTAAATATATGTCGTAAGTAAAATGTGTTTTTCTCTAAAAACATTTCAAACATTTAACTGAAACAGACAAAATTTAAATTCAGTACATTGGACTGGCTAAATTGTGTTTAGGTTGCACTAAGAGCAGCCATTTTAATGCCCTCATCACCCCCTTTGTCCCAGCCCAAATTGTTGGGGGTTGTATGTATTAAAGGTTTAAACATGCTGATAGACTATTGGAGCTTTAATATGTTATATAGAAAGAATGAAAAAGCGTTAATATTTGAAGTCTCTATTCACTGCACTATATTCACCATCAAATATATTTTATTTTAACAACTTTCACTATAATAATGTAAGCTTTCAGATATTGTCAGTTTTGTAAAATGGTGTCTTTTTGTAGAAGCTTGAATTTGTGACAAGATTGCATTAACAACAAAATTAGAATCTGTGTGACAGATAAAAGTCGTATCCTTTCTGACTCTATGGAGGTTTAGAAAGGTTTAAAGGTTTAGTGATTTTATTTCATGGTAAAAACTGACGTTTAGAGCAATATTGTGTAGGCAGATGTAGCAAAAAAATTATTTCCTTAGCACAATTGTCCAGCACAGACCTAGAGTACATTTCCCTGTTTCTGAATGATGTAAGCAAAACTTGCAGCTGTTGCAGATAGACAACAAAAGCCCCGTCTTCATTGCCAGTTCTCATACTAACGGCTTAATGTCTGCTTTGTTCCAGCAGAATTAGGTGTGTCTCATTAAGACACAAAGTGAGGAATCCTTAAGGAGATCCCATGACAAATGGATAAACAGGAATAGATTAAAACTTCAAGTAACTGCATCTCGACGGAAACTTGCATAAAAAGACAGAACATTCAATAAAAATGACATTCTGTTGACACATTCTGACCTTTCCTCAAAAGATCGCACAATGTTGCACTTCTCACAACTGCCAATGCACAACATTGATAATGGTAAATAAATGTAAGTTTTTGCAAAAGAAGTAATTATCAAATTCTAGAAGCAAACCATATGGAGACTCAGTATGCAGCCTCCTCACTGTTGGATTTGGAAGGCTCTCTTGCCTAAACCAATTTGTTAGGGGGGAATAATGCCAGACAGCTGCGCAATTACACCTCAGCACAAAGCTAAGCCAATCTACTAAAGACAGTAATGGCTTGCCTTGATACGTCTGCATCTGCCTGAACTGAATCCACATACTGAATTGTCAACATAATGTCACACTCACATCTCAGGTTGCGCGTCAAAGCAGGGATTTATTTATTTTGTTCTTTTTTCGTTCTTTTTTTTTTTTTTGTTCCCCACCCTTCTCCGGTGCTTGTTACTCGATAATGAAAGCGAGATGATGGCAGCAGCGAAATGCGCCCATATTAATCTCTCAGCATTTTCTACCATGACAGCACAATTTTCGGTGCCTCCTCAAACAATCAGCCGCCTCAGTGTATGTGTCCCTCAGAGCAGATGCAGACTGCGCTCAAATCTCCCAGATCCAATTTGGATATAATGTTTAACGTCTGTCATTGTGCAAAGGCGAGAGAGAAATAGAGCGAGAAAGAGAAAGAGAGAACACGGGTGACGTGAAGGAAACTTTGGAAAACATTTATTATTTCTGGTATTTTTATGTAGTTTGCAGGAGAGCTTACTTTTGCTATAGAGTACTAAACAGAGGATGTGAGTAAACTACTAATGTTCCACTTAATTCTGGAGACAGAATTTGGTTTCTGCATCTCTCTGTGCAATGCTATTAGTCGAGGATTTAAGACCTTACTGATTATTTTCTGCCTTATCATTTGGATCCACAGCAGATCATTGTATGCAGAAGGATTTATCCCTTCTCTCCTTGGAAGGCTTATTTTCTCAGAATTTTATGACTTTTTAATTGGCCAAATGTACGCAGTATATTTGTAGATTGTCTAAAATAAAACCAGAACTTGTTGTTTTCTGTAGAACAGAAGGTCCCAAACAGGAGACCTTTTATATGTACAGGCTCAGGTCACATTTGGAAAAATCTGATACGTATTGGATCTAGAAACACATATTCAAGTGTCACATTTGTAAAAAAAAATAAAAAAACAAGAATCTTTGTTGTTCAGATTGTCATAAAAAGATCCAATACAGGTTGTATAAGGGCAAAAGAAAATCGGATATGGATCAATTCAGCCTTAAAGTGTCTCCAACTGTCTGTCAGTAAACACAACAGAAACCCTAATAAACATTGTGAGGGATTGTCATCAATCTGTTACATATTGTCATAGTTAAAGGTGATGGTTGGCATAATGTTCTAATACTGGTTGGTTCTTTGTACTGATGGATGCAACTCAGAACTATCATCTTAAGTTAAAGTTTTTTTAGGCCAAGTCGGATCTGGCCAAGTAAACCTCGTAAAGTTATTACTTTATTGGATCTTTGATGTCCCTTTAGGATCCTTCAACAATTATGCCACACATTGGTCTGTTTCTAAAATGTAAACATGTACTGAAACAAGAATAAAACATTGCAATAAAAAGTGTTGCTTAAAACATTGCTTACGGTTTGACTCGACTCATGAATAGTTGTAAACCGGACCTAAACGAGGCCTTTTTTTAACGCTGACCTTTCTCTTTAGCAATGAAAAGTGCAACAAGCCATGGAGGCATTTTATGACTGTATCGGCATAAAGTGACAGTAATGCCTTGTACTGAGTAATAGCTGAGTCACAATATCTCCTTTAAAGACATCACCTTTGCAAGGGCAGTGGAATTATAATCTATTTATATCTCCTCCTCTTTACCTAAAGTTTCTGAAAAATGAAGGCGACCAAAAAGGAGGAGTGCTGTGCACAGAGGAGTTCTGACACACTTCATGTCTTACTCAGAGGCTTACAATTTAGAAGTTTAGAAGAGATTGGAAATATCAGGGAGGGGGTTTCAGTGAAAACCGACAAAAAGTCGTTTTTTTCCCAAAGAATATTTCCTCTTCTTTTTTCTGTTTAGCTTCGTCTCCCTCTCCTGCACCCCGATCCCGGGGACCGTTTTCCGACAGGAAACATTACCGCCATTACAGATCGCTGGATACCGCTCGCTGGATGTCAAAAGAATCAGACCGATCGCATGGCACGACAGAGGAGTTGCACCGTGGCAGAGAGGACAGTCAAATGGCAGAAAATAATAGGGTGCTTGCCGGGCCTGACAGATAACTTGGAGGAAGCTACACAATAGGCGCGCAACATGGCTGAGCTTTACAATAGAACAAGCAGGAAATGGTTTTGCATTTCAGCCGTCGTCTCATTTCAGCTGACATCCCAGATAGCACATGTCACGTTGCTGAAAAAAAACAAAAAAAAGCTATGTAAAGCCAGTGTGAATCACAGCTGCAGGCAGTCGGCAAGCAAAAACTCTTTGTTTCAACGCAACCCGCAAAACACGCAGCAAACCTGGCGGTTACTTTTGGTTGCCTTCATTAAAAGGCAATTCCCTGATTTATGCTCAGTTAGTTTTTAATTAGAAATCAATCTAATTTGAATAAAAACATTGATCCTCATTCAAAATAAGCCATTTGTCTGCAATTACAAAACCCATTAAAGCATAATTAGACTTTCACACAGAGACATAAAAAAAAAATGTATCAAGATAAAACTGAGCATTTCAGGTTTATTTCCACTTCATTGTACTTTAGTCATCCTCCTCTGTGTAGGATTCCTAATGGTGAAATGTAATTGGAGCTAAAGTGTATTGATTAGTGGACCGACAGACATACTTTAGTTTTTTTTGTTGTTTTGTTTTGTTTTTATATTACTGCGGACCGAGACCCAGAGACACTTGCTTTGGGCGGATGATGTGTGGTTTTCAAAATTGTGAAAAATTCTCAGCATTAAATTTAAATCAAATGGATGCAAAAGACCGTTTTGAAAGTGTCACATATTCATCGGCAGCACTCAGGCAAACAGTCAGTGTCATTTCACATCCTGTGGACAACAGGATGTTTGTCGACCCAGCTGTAACAAAGTGCACCATTTCTCTCTAACCCAAAGAAATGACGAGATAGGACCAGGAAGTTTCTCACAATCGCAAGCCAATTAGAGTCCTAGTCATCATAATGGTCACACACTTTCTCTCCCTCATTTGCAATACTTTGGAGAAAAAAGCACTTTATACCAAATTCAGTTCACATTTTGTCAAGTCACAAACAAATTTCATTGTTTCAATGTCAATGTACTTGATATACTGTAAAATTATTCAATTTCCACTGCAATTTAGATTGAACTACCAAACATGCAAACCAGCTTACATGTAAACAAACCAAACAACAATTCAAAACACAAATATGTGAAATAGCTGAACAAAACTATTTTGTCTCCAGATCAAACACAAAATCGACCTTGCGCTTCACACAGCTAGAGAAAATGCTTATGATAGTAATTTTATTAAACAATTTAAATCGCTCTCTTGCAATTTGATTGCTGCAAAAAGCCTGAATAGTTTCAAATTTTGCCATTAATCCTAATTTGCTGTGGGACTTTAGTTATAATTTCACCTGAGAGTCATTCGGTTCTTAAGCCTGGTACATTTAAGAATGAAAAATAACGTCTGATAATTACTGTAAAGTCTACTAAAAAGTGACTTTTCATATAATAATCAAATTTGTGGCAAAGCATACCAATGGACTATTATTATTTTTGTGCAAACCTTTGTCTTGCTTCCAAATGTTTAGTTTAAAAATTACTTATCATCATTGTACTGATCAAAAAAGGCAATCGTTTAAAACTCTAATAGTGAAACGGTTTTCATCTGGTGACAACCGTCAGTTGTTTGCAGAGTGTGAAATTGATCACACTGTACGGTGCCTTACATCTATAAAGCTTCTTTGCAGTGCAGGAGCTGCAGCAGTGTGTTGTGCAGTAAAAACCCACAGGACTCTCCTGAGTGTGTGGGCGTTGGCGTTCCCCTTTCCGCCTTTTATTAGAAAAAGAATCGCCCGGCTTGCACCATTTAACCTTGAGCCGTTGCTCCGCAGGGATGTATCACCTTTGCGGTCTTTTCGGTCACTTAAATCAATCAAAGCGTCCTTCACTGTTTGAGGGTGAATCAGCAGTTTTGGGAACTTGATTGATTTTTATCTTGATTTCATAAAACATTTAGACAAACCAATTAAAGAGGTGGCCGACTGCGGCCAACAGCACTTAATCCATCATTCTGTCAGGGGGATAAAATCAGATTGACATTAATGCAGTCGATGTGTTGATGCGTTTGCAGTCTGCTAAAATAAAGTGTAAGTTAATTAGAGTAACCTGAAAGAAAGAGCCATAGTTGGTGTGGAGCTGGTTTGTTTGTTTGACAAAGTGCTCGGAATATTAGAGAGCTGGAGGTGTAAATTTTTAACGATGTTAGTTTATGATGCTCAACCACCTCATCTGTCACGAATGCATTTCCAGTGCGCTCCACCTCACAGCGCTGCTGATCCCTGGTGTGCAGTCCCAATATTAGAATAATACAGATGTCTACCTCATGTTTCCCTGAAGGACCAGCCTTCCCAAGCCGCTACCAGCCAACTGCATGCGAAATACAACGTGGCCATTATCATGAAGCGACTCTGCCCCAGAGTTAACGGCGAACTCCCACAGAACTCTTTCACTTTTCGTTTTAAGGCAGCCTTCTTAATTACTTGCTGTCCCATTCGGGTTGTAAATGGCTCTTTATTGCGAGTCCGTAATCAGAATAAATCCTCGAGCCTATTCACTGGCTCACTGTCGCCCCCTCCATTGATTTACAAATGACCCATGTATTATTAATCCAATGTTTTCCCCATTTTTACCTCATTATAAGCCCTATCTGCAAGCAAAGGGCACCTCACTGCAGTGTTATCTCGCACAGCAGTTTCTGCAGGATCCTCGCTAAAGTTTGCTTTTTTTTTTTCCAGTATGATATGGACTTGGCGTTGATAACAAGAAAAATAGTGGACAAAGGGGCAGCGATAGCTATGCATTCGTCTGCAGCTAATATGGAGCCTATCATTTTTATCTGTTTGTTCCATTATGCATGTCCTCCTTCGTCCTTTCATAAAGGGAAAAGTACAGAACAAAATGGCTTTCAAGTCAGAAATTATAACTATTTTGGTGAAAGTTTTTTTTTTTTTTAAAGAAGTCTTATAAATAAAAACCAACGAGACCTCAGCTGATACGACTGAGTCTGAAAGTTTGGCCATATTTTATCAGACTTTTGGAATATTATATCTAGATCTCTTGATTTTTAAATTGTTTTTTTGTATCTGCATTTTTCTGGTCAAGGAAGTTCAGAAAATCAGCGGGAAAGAGAGGGGATACATCTTAGAACAGGGTTCATGAAATTCATCATAACCCATCGATACTAAAGAGCAAAAAAAAAACTTCCCAGGTACTTTAATGGGTGTTTTTGAACAGAGAACAAAGCCATGTATGTACAGGAAGAATTAAGCCGCCTCTCACTTTGTCTAATAATTCGCTAGCAATTTTTGAAAACTTGAATAACTATCACGCTGCTTTTTATGCTGCTCCAGTTGTCTGTGTCAATAAAAAAATTTTTTTGTTATGGACGGTTGAGATCTCATAGCCCAGCTCACCGATGGCCTACATTTCTAATGACAAATTTCTTAATTTTGCACAGTTAAAGTGGATGTCAGTAGGTTTGATGAGCCTAGTCCCATTTCCTCTTCACCAAGGCAGACACAGCACAACTATCATGGCTGCACGCGTCCACACGACTGTCAATATTATCAGCTTGGTGTCAGATTCAAAACAGTTAGATGTAATCACCATTTCCGGCCAGCCGAGTGTGTATATGTGGTCAGTACCTTTGCGGGGACGTGTCTTGTGATCGTTCACTTAGTTTCCAAACCTACAGGGGCCAAAGCTTCAGTGGAAGGTTTCCATCACCTTGCTGAAGCCGTAGCACCAAGATTTAGACTTTCCAACCTGCTATAGTGTATTTCAACCATCATGTGACTGTTTATTTAATAGTTTTTAAAAGAAGACGAGGCCCTGTGCTTCGCCGCAGTTGAACCAGCTCATCAAATTACAAATTTCCCCTGAGTTAATTTTGGAGCCGTGTGAGTGTTAGGCTCCTAAAATGTTTTCTGTTGAGTCAGTTCCAGGCAGCTGAGCCTGTCTCGTTCCCCCTGCATGGTTTTAATTTGCATTTGTGGATGCAGCAACATCTTGAGATTACTGACGGTGCTTAATCTTTTAATGGGTGTCTCCCATAAATCCAGGTATGGCTGATTGCACCACTTCTGTTTACTTGTACTTTACTTAATCCTATCTTTCAGTCTAACTTGCACTGGCCAAAGTGAATTGTATTTTTAAACCAGTTATACATCCTAGTGCCACTCTGTCCTATATTATTGCTAAATGAAACCAAAGTAGTCTCTCATGGAGTCACAGATATTCACTTCTTCATGCCAGGGGACAAGCCAAAAATGAGAACTGAGTAAGATGTCGGTATTGACCGTTTAGTTTCATGTTGCAGCTTGAAATGAGATCATTGGAAAAACAGAAGCCCTGATCAATGCCTCTGTGGAGCATGGAAATTAATAAAAGTCTTGACTGTATTGACTAAAGCCTTTGGCAGATGGAGGCTGTCTGCAAAAGATTTGCTTCTCACAAAAGCCTGAATCTCATTCCATCCTTTCACCCCTTATTGTAAACCGTTGGGTACGGTCCTCAGCACTCTCTGTGGTGAAAGCAAAGAGATTTTTTTCTCTTAAGGGCACACTTGGATTAAAAAATGAGATGTGCTTGGAAATACTTTCACAATTCAAACTATTTTCTGAGTTTCAGGTCCTATGTAAGGTGTTCAAATCTGTTATGCTTTATATCACTGTAAAATATCTATAATATTAGCAGCAAAATTTGTATATCTCATATCAGAGCTCATCATTCACAAGACATTTTAATTTTATGTTTGGATCTACACCCAGGGATATAATGGTGCCTTGAAAATTACGTCTGTACCAAAATGTACAAACTATGCGTTATTTAGTTCATGCATATTAATCTGCAATTAGTCGAGGATGCTCCTTATACCTTTGACAAATTCGAGACTTCTAGATTTTGAAATGAAGATGATTTAAGTTGTTTCAGATCCTACAAAAGCAGAGAATTGCTTATTGCATAATTACCTGTAGAGGGAGCTGCACATAAGAAGACCAAGCTACTATTAAAAAAGATATACGCAATATTTCATACTTAAGCTCCCTGAAGAAGTTATAAAAATGTTGATATTTTAATGGAAATGTGTAGAAATCCACATATTGTTTGGTATAATTGTCATATTTTGCAATAAATAAATGAATAAATAAATATGTGGCTTAAGTTTATGCCAAATTATTTTAGCTACATTTTCAAAAAACAAAAAAAAAAGTCTTCTGATTTATGGTTAACATTTGGAAATGAGATTTGGCCAACATTTCACCACCACCTTAAGCATACTGGACTCACTTGCTTGCAGACTTTTTAAATAAAGCTCAGGTGAAATAACAAAAAAGACAGCACCTACTTTATTATAATTGAAAGCCATAAATTAGTAGATAACAGAAGAGGCAGTAGTGTTGGACAGTTCACAGTGAAGCAGTGCTAAACTAAAAGGAATCTTTTTAAAACTGTATGAAACAAAAACAAACAAAAAAAAAAACTGCCACGATCACAAAAGGCAGATTCTAAACAAGGACAAAAATATATTCTAATATGTAGGATAAAAAGTGAGCAGCCTGCGATGCTCTGCAGGTGTTTCATCATGCAACAAAAAAAGAAAAAAAAAGCGCAGACTCTGAATGCAGTCATCAGTTCTAATCAACAGAATGCCTCAAGTCTGTTGTGCTCAGTTTCATCTCCTTCAATTACCAAAGCAAATTGGCTCAGAAGCCGAAGTGTCAGCTGAAGCAGTTAATTCTTAATCAGCATTGTGAAAGTGGGTGTGATATTCATTGGTCACATTAGCTCCTTTATTATCTTCCACCATATCGTATTAGAAAGGCAAATGTATTAAATATTACTGCCGGCGGATGTAAGTCGGAGGTGGGGGAAATGTTTGTTAATATCGCACAAAACGTCGTGGCGTTGCTCAAACAATGAATAACAAAAAGGTCTCAAGGATATTTATTTATTTATTTATTATTTTTTTCTACACGGAGAGCAAAGAGAGCCCAATCTGTCAGAGAAATAAATAAATTACCCGCAAGCTTCTTCAAAAACAAACAGCTGTCAAAAAGTCACTCAGGGCGCCTCACACACGCACGTGCACACTTCTTTTTCCCCCTGGAAATCATATCCCAAGTAATATATATATATATTCTTTATATTTTATTTTATTTTATTTTTTTTTTTACTTTTTCCGCTCCGTTACTTTGTGCGTTTCCATCTTCGACGCAAATCAACCAAATAAACATCCTCGGAGCTGTCGGAGCTTTAATGTGAGGTCTGCTGCATGACGCCTCACCACAGAGTAATCCTGCCGTAGCCCCAGGATGAGCCTGTGATCTCCGCTTTGAGACAGCCAAAGGAGACCCGGCAATAAAAATGTCATTATTATCACGCAGCACCTCGCGTTAAATGCAAGAAAGCATAAATTAAGAGGGGAGGGCAGTGGTTTGTAAACAAACCACAACAGCCAAAGATGAAAGTAGACAAGGTGGAGGAGGAGGGGGGACAAGCTTTCTTCCTCTCTCTTGTTCTGCGAGCGGTGAAGTGAGGTGATTTGTATGTCCCTCTGCTTCTGAACGTAACCTAAGGAGCTGCAGCTTGCTGCTGCAGGCTGTGGATTGTCGGCGCCGTGTTGATTCAACAATAAGCTTAACGTCCTGCTTTCCAGTTCACGAAAGCAGAGCCATCGACGCTGTTAATTGAAGGCACTTAGCTTTTATATGCTTTGTAAATTGAACCGCGGGGATAAACATGACTAAGCATATTAAACTTCACAGGTGTTGTTTTTGTTGCACTGCGTGGAACAGCGCCTTGCGAAAACTGTTTTAAAATCCTTGTTTTTCACATTTTGTCTCACTGCAACCCAAAACGTCAGTGTTTTTTGTGGGGGGAGTGAGGTGTGAGGTGCATTTCTGGTAAGCGCTGTTTAATCTGATACCCCTAAATAAAATAGAATGGAACTGATTGTGAAGTTCCACCCAACAGATTTGTTTCCCAATTGACACCGGACTCTCTGGAATGTTCCAGTCTAAATCTTGGTGTGTTATGTGATCTGAACTACAGACATATTCAGTAAATCAGAATATGCATTCTACAAAAGACTAGAAGCATCTTTTGCAACTAAAACTTTTTGAACCTAGATTTTTGTGTGAAAATGTTTGTTTCTAATTGGCTTGCTGTAATTTTCTAATCTCTAATGTTGTGTTTTCTTCAGATGTAAGTGGGAAATCATCGTAATTAACATAAAGAAAAGCTCAAAAACATGGTGAGTGTTATTAGTCTAGATGTGATAATGTAATGTTCATTGGATAACTGATATAATGGACCTTTTACACGATAGTCTTATTTATTGAATGTGACTGTCTAATAATCTTCCTCTCAGTCAAAACCCTCTGCTATTGTCATTGTCACATGGTTACCATGCAGATTTTCTATTCAGGATCCTTTAAGTGCTTCTTCTTGCCATCATAATGTTTCTACTCTTGTTGCAAAATTGAGATATTTCTACAACCTGCTGTGTTAAGCTCTCTTGTTCGGTCCAACCACCCTTACTTTACACTTAAACACCACCTACTTCAACTATAATGTGCCTCATCTATCCCTTTTCTCTTAGAATAAATAACTTTTGTGACTGAAGTGTTTTTCAAAACAATATTTTAGGTTATTGGAGAATATTTCTGATGTTGCCAAACAAGTAGCCCATTTATGTTCAGTAGATGTTATTTCTTTTATAAGAATATACATATATATATAAATGAGAATCTTTCCTTAGATCATGCTGCTGGTTGCTTACAGTAGCCACATAGCAGAAACTAAACACTCCAATTGTGGGAAGAGTAAAAGAGCGGGGAAAACTGGAAAATAAAAAAAAGTTTTAAATGAGAACAAATAAAAAAACATAAAAATATTATTCTTGCTTTTAAATAAGCTATGAAGCATCAATTTTCCTTGAGCACTTCTGTTTTCCCTGAACAAAATGTTCTCTCTCTCAGAAGTGGGCAATTTTGTAAAATTGTGTGACTAAGTTTACCAAATATGAAAAAAAAAGGAGAATGTTATAAAGTAGAAAGAAAAGAGCATGTCTCCCTGCTGCTTGTGTTTTCTTTTTGGCTATTACCAAATCTTGCCTTCTTAAACATATGCTTTTTCTTTTTAACATAAATCTGAATATTTTCTCTTTTAAATCCCCCCAGCTCATGCAATAGACTTCTACAGCAGTTCGCCCACATTTCTGCCAACTGTTGGACTGGTTAAGGAGCGAGGGAGGCATTCCCCTCTTTTTGCACCTGTTTTGCTACTTTGGTGACCTAAAACTGAAAGAAAATTAGCATTTGATTTCTAGATGCTTCTGAGTTGCTTGCAGTAGCGCTGGCCAAGCTCCCTTGTGTTCTGTGGCCCCTTTCACTCTGTGCAGCATGTCTGATTACTAAATGCACACCCAAAGCTTAAGTAACAAGCAGTAATCAACCACACTGTGGTTTTCAGGAAAATCTCCTGCTTTTTGGTCATTACAACATGAAATTATGTGGGCTACAAAGCAAAAATGCTATGTGCAGAAATGGAAACCATGCCAAAAGTTGAACCAGGGGTGTGTAAATATGGATTCCTTCTGAATATGCTAAACAAAAACCGGGAAAAACAAAGCTGAACAAAAACAAAACCAAAAACTGATTCATTTCTATCATCCGACAGGTTGGAGAATCAATTTTTTCAGAATAGGTTTATTATCCCTTCTTCTTTGTGCTTTCTAAGAACACCTAACTGAACAGTTTTGCTTTTGTAACGTGGGAGGAAAGCATAGAGGGAATCTGACTGCATACAAATAAACCTCATTTCTGGATTTAAACCCCGGGCATTTGCTGCAAGGCAGCAGTGCTACCAACTCCACCACTGTGTAGCCTTACTTTTATCTTTTGTTCATTAACCAATTTTATTTTTATTTCACGCTAAAATGTGCAATAATTATGAGATATCAGCATTAGAGGGCAGAGTGCTGTTAGTGTGGAGATTTGGGCGAGTTAAGTGAACGTCCATTCAGAGCAGGTCCTCATTTCAAACTAGTGAACAATTTAATTTAAAACCTATACTTGCGGCTTCAAACAATTGTTCAAATTGTTGACAATTTTCATTGTGTTAATTTGCATCATCACCTGTGCTGAAATTCCAGAATATGTTTTGTCTCTAATTTTCTGTGATTTGCTGCTTCTTGGGTATAATCAATAAAAATGGTAACCAAACTAGAAAAAGCAGCGATAAAGTGAAAGACATTGTGCCTTTTTATGAAGAAATTCGGATACCTGCATTTGCCAGATAACACAGGAGAAAATTTCCTCCCGGGAAATTTTAGCTGATAAGCGAGCGGCTAATTTAGCATGTACACAGAGTTGTGTTAGCAGCACAAAACACTGTTTGAATGAGCATCAAAAGAAAAGAGATTCTGGGGAAAGAGATACATTTAACTTTAGCGATTTTAAAATTGAGTTTGTTGTGTGCAATCATTATTTTTCTGTTTGTCTTTAACTTGTTTTCCTGAAACCACAGCCTGTGTTTTCTTAGTCCTTCTTATAAGATTATAATTTTTATTGCAATTTAAATAACTGATGTGCATGTTCTGCGCTTATGTCGCTAATCCTGGTTTACTTTCATTTGAGGCTTGTAAAATGAGGAACATTGTGCTTTTCTGTTTTGCCATCTGAATTGACTTTAGAGGCTCTTTTGTAATTCCCTGTATGTGCATTCCGTGGAGAAACTGCAATTACCTTGCCATAATAATATTTTCATAATAGAGGACTCATTATGCTATCACAATGTCCAATATGTTTTAGGTTGAATATACTGAGTTTTTGCCTAGACCTCTGCACAGGATTAAGATTATATATATATATATATATATATATATATATATATATATATATATATATATATATATATATATATATATATATATATATATATATATATATATATTCGCTACAAATAGAAAAGGGTCAAAATGTGTGATGTGAGGAATCAGTTCCAGAGGAAAAAAAATCAATACAGAAGGTGCACTAAAAGTAAAGGGAAGAAAATCTGAAATAAAGTAAAAAAAAAAGAAAAACAAAAAAAAGTTCTGGCACATCAGTTGTCTAAGGCAGCTGTCAGAGGTGACATTTCATTAGTACGTTTTGTCAATAATGAAATCGTCTGCAGTGAAAGTGGTTGGTTGCAAGTAGCCAGTGAGAACAGAGACATGCAGGGAATGAGAAACCCTGCAACGATGTGTGAAAAAACCCAGTCCTTTTTCATTAAACCCACCCAGCTTTGGGAAATTACAGCCACTGCAGCTATTGGCGTGATGAGAGAGAAGGTGGGTGTCCCTCTTTCCATTTTAAGTCCCTATCAATCATCCACCCTTCACTTGTTCACCCCCTGCTGACGTGGCATCACCAGCCCACGTTCCTCTCAGCTGTCCAGGGTCCAGGAAAGTTGTCGTTCATCCTTTCTTCCAGCAGCTAAGTAGCAGGAACATTTAAAAGAAAATCACCACCACAACGACTCCTGCCATTTCCTGTAACGTCCTCATCCATCAATTAACAGGTTTCCTGTAGGAGGCAGATGGATATGGCAGAATAAGGCCAGACTTTTTAATGGCAATTCCACATGGGGAATGAAAGGCCTCGGTGTTAGCCCTGTTCATGCCTCTAATCGTGCCATTAGCTGCAGGCGGATTGTGGCAGGAGGAGTGGCATTGATCACAAGACTTATGGATTGCACACAACGGTGACTTGTTATCGCTAAATGATTTTGAGGGGTAAGTTGAAAAGAGTTTCACTTTTATGTCAAATTTCAGATTCAGAGTGGCTCAGAAAGCCAAATCTACTTTCATACTGACCCGTCCTGCTCTGTCGTTGACGACCACTGACAAATCGTTACTGAAACTGAAAACGGGAGTTATATCAGCAAAGCCAAAAGCCGACTAATAAGTTACATAGAGTGTACAGAGGTGCTTAATAGTTTAAGTTGAAATTAAATAATTTACCACTTAATTAAAATGGATCAACCTAATAAATGAATTTATAAATAAAACATAAAAATGCTCATAGCATATACACCATCTGTATAAAAACAAATCATTTTTTAAACAAAATTAAAGAATGACATGTAATAATTATGACATAAAAGCTAATGACTAAATATTTTGTAAAAAAAAAAAAAAAAAATATTTTGGAAAACCTTTATTCTGAGTGCATTTCTCATCACTTCTTGAATTTCTTCGGATAGTGGCAAAATATGATGCTTTCAATGTCATATGGAGCATTTTGTTTTCAGCCACTTTCTATTTAAGTTATTTTGTTGTGCTACCGGTTTAACCATGATGGCTGTGGGTCGCAAAATTAAACTCAGCTTTTAAAACAAAACATGGCTAGTCGTGGTTAATTAATAGTTTAACAAGTGAGGGTAATTACTCTAAGTACCTACAGCATAACTACCTGACAGGTTATTCCCGTTAATAACAAGGATTAGAATGTTTTCATACGGAGCATATTTCATCATATTTTGGAGCCAGAAGACATAAAAATGATGACAACATAAAATTAAACAACAAAAGACGGCACTATATGTGGATGATGACATCCTGTCTTAAACCATATAGTGTGACTGCCTAGTGTTGCATAGAAAAAAAATGTTTTTTTTTTTCTTGATTAAAAAAACAACAAAGATCTTTCAATGTTCAATATGTTAAATTGATGAGTGGCTATGTATTAAAGGAAAAAGTTGGAGCGAGGACTTTTAATTTCCCTAATGATCCTTCATGCAGCAAAAGGAGTTGAGTTGTGTGTCCACATAAGGTTGTTATTTCTATTCATTGCTGCTCTGTTGTACAAACATTTGTTATTCATTGAAAGAGGCTGTATGTTGTATTTTTCTGGCACATAACTATAACAACTATAGTACTTGTTATGAACATGCTGTATCAAAGACAACTGAACAGACATTTGACTTTGCATAAAAGCCATTTTAGCAGTGCCTGTATACACAAGAGACACAAAGTTGGTTGAAACTGGAGCAGAAATTAAGCGTGTTTTCACACTTGATACTCCGCTACACATGGTTCGATTGGGGACTAAAATTGAAATATTTCATCTGGTGCTGTTTGTGTCCACACGGTGCAACCTGTTGACCCCCTCGACTGTGGTGGCTCTGCACCAAGAACCACTGAAAGAAAAAGGCATGAAAATTCCTGAAGAACTGAGCGCTACTTCCTACTTCATAAAATGTAAACAATAGTGCTTCGTGAAGTTTTAGCTGTTGCAGGATTTCTCTCTTGTCTTTGGCAAAAGACCATGAGTAATTTCTCATACTAACACTAAAGACATGGGTTTGTTTTTGGTTGTATTTACCCAGAATTCCCTGTGCTGTCGTCTGCTTCGTGCTTTTGGCGCCGTCTCCGGTCCACTTGGCATTCACATATTCATTCAAATCCCACCAGAACTCACCTCAACCAAACTGAGGCCTAGATTTTTAAGAGTTCGCTTTTTGGTCCCTATGAGAGTTCGAGTGCATATTCACATCTCCCCAAACTCATCGGACTCTTTAGGCAAATGAACTAGAGTTTGATTAAAGCAGATGAAACAGGGCTTCTGTGAATGCACCCTAAGACTGTATAAATACTGCCTGAATTGTAACTTGAGCTGCAGTTTTTACCATGTGGTCATACACATGGTAGCCTGGGTTTCGCATGCTTCCAAAAGCTCTGGGTCTCCAAACTACTGGTCTCAGACATGTTTATGATGACGTAAGCAGAAAAAACAGCAACTGCAATTCGAAAATAAGGAGAAAACAACTTATGGGTTGATAGTTCTGAATCAAACTGTGTTGGACCAGGGGAGGGAAAGGCTTTAGAAGCCAACAAACAATGAGTAGTGAAAAATGTGCTCTGTTAGGGAGTACATGTGGAGTTCCACAGGGGTTTTTATTTTGTTCATCTCCATATTCCCCAGTTGTTTCGTGGTTAGATATATTTTTCATATAGTTGTTTCACTCTGTAAACATACTGTAGGTCAAAAGATGTTTCGTAACATTACGTTGAATGCCAGAAAGTGTAATTTACGTTGTAATGCTGTAATTTGCACAAAAACAGTCACTATGTTTACCTAGAACCCGTGTCTCTATTCCAGTCCAAACATTGAAATGACTGAATCAAACTCTGTGAATCAGCACATATAAAGCATGCCCTTACTGGCTTTTCTCTAGTGTGTGGACTGTGATGTTGACCAGCTGGATTTTTCCAAAAAGCATCTGTGTGCCAGATTCCGTTTCTAAGTTTTCAATCACTTCACAGTCCACTTAGCCTACATTCCTCTAATGCAGCACTTCAGCGCAGCCTTTGCTTTTACTAGTTCAACAGCCATCCATCGGGCCTCCTGCTCCTAAACTGCCTGCTCACAAGATGCACATCACAGGCAGGAAAAAAAAAAAAAAAGAGGAGAAGCTGGCAGTTTTCAGTCTTTTTCGAATGCTGGGCGGAATACCTCAAGGCTTCTCGCTCTGAGAGATGAAGCCGCCGTTTTCAGTTTCGAGGCGTTCCACCCTCACTCCCCGGCTTTCCACCCTCACTCCTCGGCTTTCATGTTGAAGGAAAATGTTTTTTGTTTTTTTTATTTGCTCCATCATGCTCCACAGAGTCTCCGTCATGCTGGGAAACACAGCACAGCAGATAGTGGGAAGTTAGAATGAAACCAACCAGCTGGGTCAAAAGCTTTAATTGTTTAAGGTCTGCGGCTCGGGAAAATGGGGGCAGAAACTGTGGATAATTAGATTTATTTATTTTTTCTTAAAGTAAACAAACATCAGGTCTTTTGGAGCATTTTGGGTTAATTTAAATGCAAATGGTTTGATAAATAAAGGATAGATGTTAATAATGTCGATTAATGAGATTTGCATCATCCCTGATTGATCGCCACTAAGAGAACAGTCATCAGTCACATAACCTGTTGGTTCTCTACAAATGTGTGATTGTGGGGGAAAGAAAAACGCATGAGGCGTCTGGCATTAATGGGTTTTAGGCTGTCAACACTTTTCTTCTGTTATTAATTCAACATTGTTGTTTCTTCTCAAGGAATTAATTTGACTGTTGTAAAGGGAAACGCATGAAA
Source organism: Gambusia affinis (assembly GCF_019740435.1). Lineage (NCBI taxonomy): Eukaryota > Metazoa > Chordata > Actinopteri > Cyprinodontiformes > Poeciliidae > Gambusia > Gambusia affinis. The sequence goes on along the minus strand of NC_057885.1, from coordinate 14,179,224 downwards.
AAAAGGCAGGTTTATTTTAAGTTGTTACACAGATAGTCTACTAATTATTTAATGGCGGCATTCATAAGAAACTGTGCGCATGGCTTTTTCTTTTCACGGCATTGCTTGTGTAAATTAAAAGGGCCTTTAACTCGATGAAATGATGAAAAAGGAAAAGACAATCAAGGCTGAAGCGCTTTTTTAAACTTCTGAAGCAATTGGACAATTTCACAATGGTAACTTATTGTTTTTAATTTTGTAGTAGTAGTAAGATATGATCTGGATATTCACTTCTGTTCTAGGATAGGGTCATTATTGGAGTTCATTTAAGAATGGAAGTAAAGTCAGACGATATTCAGTGTTTTGTGGCCTATCAGTCATTCCTGCTCTTTTGCAGTTACATTGTCTGTTTCTATATTCAGATTAATCAAATCAATAACATGGAAAAAAAAAAACACAAACCTTGTTGACATTCTAAATGTTTTATACTTAATTAATTGAGATCGTAATAAACCACGTTTAAACTTTTCCATCTAAGTTGAACTGAAAAACAAATCTGTGCAAAAAATTAATAACAATTTGGTTCAACTAATGTTTACAGCCTGAAATTAATATTCGGTTATAACACCTTTTAATATACAGTAAGTTCGTATATGACATAAACGATTGTGGATCTGAATAACGCAAGTCCAGCTGTTTTGTTGAATTCGTCTTTCGTTTGATTTAATCTTTTCGCTAAAACCACAGTTCAACCACATCGTTGTGGAAGAATATATCCAAAGCACAGGTGACTGAAGTGTAGCTGACCACACTTCAGAGGACACACTGAACTGTGTTGTGTGAAGTCACTGCAAGATAATCAGCAATTCTGTTATTATTTTTATACATATACGTGGCAGCTTGCTAACATGCTAGGCTAGCACCAGTATGGTTGCGCTTTGTGTTGATTTGGCCCACAAATAGTTAATCTCAAACTGTATTTTATTGCAGTTCCAGATATTTTTGAATGCTTTAGAAAATCTCTGCTTTGCTTGAGATGTCATGAACTTTCATGGCCATAATTTCAGCTCCTCTTTGGGCAGGTGACATAACAGAAAGACTGGAAGCTGTGGTGGCCAGTATGTCGAGTTTCCCTTTCACCTCAAATGGAATTACAGAGAATAAAAATTGTCACATCAGTTTTACTAAAAAATAATATACATCCTCATAGAATCCAGTTCTAAGTGGAGGAAATCATTTGCAAAAACTGTACATGGAAATCAGAAACAGAGTTGACTGGAACTCTACTAGTAGGTGAAGCTGACATACAGTCTAAATACAGACAGAACAACAACAGTAGCTGAAGACTCCTGCATGTTGCGCTTGAAAAAGGCCTTCATCATTTAGCGTGCATGCATGCCCATACAGCCACAGCCTCTATTTAGTTATTAAATTGGACATTTCATTTAGTTCACCGTTGTGAGTTGATCTTCAAATGAACTTTTTTTTAAAAATCTTACCAATAAATACATACAGCATGGTTAATTTTTAAGGTTAAAAAATATTTCATTTTACTAATAAATTGTTTACCCCAGTTTACTGTTACGTAAGTAACTTTATCACAATTGAAAGAAGAAATCTTTACAACAAAAAGGTCCCATTAAAAATAATTCTTAACATTGTTCATTTAGTTCAGTTTTCTTAATCTGATTAACATTCCGCTACCTCGACCTCTCGTTGCTATTGCTGAAATATTTAACAAAATGCTGAACTAATATGGCATCATTTGGAATGGCTATGTATTTCACTTTTACTAGGTGTAAAGCTATGGGAAAATAATAGATACTAGATTGTGTTTTACTGCAGCTGCTTTCACTTCTGTAGTTTATGTCACAACACGGCCATAATAAGCAGTTCCAGATTAACTCTCTCTTTAAAAGTCACCTTATTTATGCCCCTGCTAGTCTGCAGAGCGCTCCCTTTTCTCAATGAATAGGCTTTGTCTTTGAAACAAATGTGCAACTAGATAATAGGGTAAGTGTGAAAAATGTTTCCAGAGCTTGCACATCGTGTTAAGCCACCATTTAAAGTCCTGTCAATACCTGCAGAGAAGTATCGATTTCCTGGGTCGTCTTGAAGGCACAAAGCTTTACGGCTTATTGATAGATTATGTAGATTCACTGGCCGGGTTTGGATGGGCTGTCTATGCCTTGATATAAGACTATCAACATTTATGTGACTCGAGCTTCTGTTATGAATTTCAATGCAGGCTCCTCGGCTGCAAATGGCGAACTGCAGGATAGAGATGGACAAATGGCAGACGGGACAGATGATGTGCACAGTCCAAACAATGCTGTAAGTCTGATAATACAGTAAAAGCATTGGATTTAGCTGCTCAGAATGTGTTTTCATTACCCTTTAATGCAGGGGAGGATAATTCCTTGAGGTCTTAAAACAGGATTAGAGCGTCAACCAAATTGTTTTGGCACTTTGTGTGGGGTGCTCTGGTTGCACTTCTTTGCAACGTGCTCGCTATGCTGACTTTTTTTAATTTTTTTTTTAAAGAGATGACAAGGAGTTGCCATGGAGACCTTTGTGGAACATCTGCAGAAACATGTCCAATAATGGCTCATCCAAACGTGGTGATAGTGGATCAGTGACACTGTCAAAAAGTCTCACAACAAAACACTGAATGTTGGGAATCCATACCTCCATAACTCTTGAAAATAATTGATAAATAATTCTTAGTAAAGATTAGCATATTACATCCAAACCTATTACAAATATTTTAATACAGGAAAAGAATAACTTTTTGGCAAATATTATGCGTACAAATTTGACTGGTTTCTAAGCACTCACATTGACATTAACATAAGTATAAATTTATAAACAAATGTTGGCTTAATGAGGTTTTTTTTTTGTCAAATATTATTTTAGAAGGCTTTCATTTTGAACCTTTAATATGACAAATGGATCTCATTAGAAGCAAATGATGAATATGATTGTAAATAGCAAAATAAATTGTTTGCCGAAACAGAAGTTTGACATAATCTGGTTTCTTATGAACACAGAATCTGCTGTTTGAAAGCTAAGATCCCAACCAATCCAAGACCCCCAAACGATGCAGTCTCTTAATATAGAAATTTTAATTGGTGTTATAAAAGGCTGTTAAAATGTCTAACCAGACCAACGCAGTGACATCTTTGTGTCTGTGAACATCATGATATCACCGAACATTTTTAAGAAAAGCAGACTCTGTTGAATGCAAAAGCTAATTTGGTATTCATCTAAACTTTTATGTTGTTGCTGAAAAAAAAAACAGCTGGTCCGACATATTTTGTTTCTTACATTTGTGCAGCAAAACTTGAATTTTAAATAAACCTGTAATTATTTTTCCTGAGAGGTATTCAGGCAGAGTTTCTAAAAAAAAACACAAGTTCAGCAACAACAAACTGAAATGGTGGTAGGAATAGACACAACTGAATGAGGGGAGGAAATAATAATAATAATAATAATAATAATAATAATAATAATAATAATAATAATAATAATAATGATAATAATAATAATATTATCCATTATACAGGGATCTATCATGCCAAAAACATTCAGAAATAAAAATTGGGAGAATGGCATTTTGTCTTGAGGATGGTTTTATGTTGTTATTTTTTTTTTTTTGGTACTATCATGGAATTTTACAAGTATAAAGGGTGACCAAGATTTGGGAAGACAAAATAAACAAGGAAACGTTTCAGGTTTTTAAAAACATCACTAAATCCAGAATTTCAACAAAAAACTTCAATATTTTTCATTCCAAAAAGACATTCTACTTAGTGTTTTTATAAAAAGAAAATGTTTGTGTGCCTTCATATCTGCTGCCAGTGTAACCGTATGACAGACGAGCCTAAACAGCATTAAAAGAGAGGAAAAAAAGGAATGTTGCTGGTGAAATGACCTAAAAATTGAATAATTCTGGAAACTATGCAAATATGGTAAGAAATGGCTATTATGATTATGCATTATTAAAATTCAGATGAAAAAGATGAACCCCCTATTTTGTAACATCCATCAATATGGTAATTTTAACATTTACTCCCCCTGTCCTCCATTTTTTTCCTTCTGTACTTTCTTCTCTCTGAAGCTTGAAAAGCACTGCGGCTGCACCAGGTCTACGCAAACACACACTGCGGCAGAGGTGGAATGAATTCATATTCTGATATTAACACTCAAAGATGATCGAATTACCTCCAAGTTTAATACAATTTGTCTCGGATCTTTGCAGTAATTAAGACTTTTAAAGGGAAACACATGCCTCATTAATTGTTAATCTTTCTTTAAGCTTTTTGCCATTTGAGATAAAATGAAGAGCAAACCAATGAGGAGACAAAAAAATCTGATGTTTTCTCCCACTTTCTGAGAAAAGGAAATTTGTCATTTTTTGCACCAGATTGGAATCTGCCTGAAGATTTATGTTTCCATGTCTGAAGAATGGAGTCACATATCAGATTACGTGGACGTGTAATCAGTAGCGAATCGTCTGTGACAAAGACGGATAGATCTATTACTTACAACTGGATTTGTTTAAAGGGCATATATCATTAAATTTACAACTTTTCCCTTTCAATTGACTTCAGGCCAGTTCCTAACGATAGTAGTATATTTCTGAGAAAGGAACAAAACATCTAAAACCGGAACAGAAAGTTGCTGAAGAATTGTGACGCTATGTTTTAAATATTGAACTTGGGCATAAATGCACACACAAATTATGGATGCAGAAAGTCGAAGCAGTGATTGCAATGTCTGTAGCTTTAACTCATAAAGTGAAGAGGAAAACAGTGCTGTCTGAGACCAGAAGATCGGGGACCTAGCAAACAAGCATCCTACCAAAACATGTAAAAAGCACCTTTTCGTCACTCCTGTCTGTGATTGGCCGCTTGGGACAATGACTGTAATGCGAAAAACAAAATTTCCGGTTGCATTTCTTAAGGAATTTTCGATTTTGGTCTTAACCAGCATTGTGAATCTTTTATTCACCGGCATGTGTCCACCAAGTACCATTTCACTTGTGAGAGGTTAACAACACCACAGGAATGCAGTTGTCAAAAATCCTTTTTTTTTTTTTTTTTTGAGGACACTCAAATTCCTCAAGCCCATAACTTGTTGTTTGGCCCTTCAAAGTCAGTTTAACGTAACTGTTGTTGTTGCGATATGTTGAATGAAGGATTGATTAAATATCTAACATGCAGTCAGACTGCTGCTACCTCCAATCTCTTGTTCATTTGTCTCACACAAGGGACAAAACTCTTGAGGGTAAACATGCAGAAGGCTTGTTTGAAGGGAGCAGGTAGTGATTTAACTCACGCTGCGGACATCAGCAGCCATTTTGTACTGTCAGAGGGTATAAAAGTTCAAAACTACTGCAGTGCAACAGGTCTGTTGTTTCCTGATTAACATCACAAGCAGCAGCTGTGGGCACCTCAGAGGTCTAGACGTCGATTATCATTTAGGATTTTCTATATGCTATATTTTACATCTTTGATATGACCGTTGCAGTTTAAGAGGTATGCCGGGTAATTTGAGTCGCAGCACTTCAAATCAATCCTTTCTCGCCATTCATCAAAACCAAAAACAGTGATAAGGTGGATCCCTGCCGGGAAAATTGTTGCAGTGTTTTCTGCATCAACAATGTGAGGTAAGGTTTGTCCCCTTCAAGCATGACTAAAAATAAGTCTGAACTGCAGCCAAGGAAGGTCAGGATGGATTATGGAGCCCTGCACTCCCAGCGGAAAAAAAAAAAAAGAAAAAAAAAGAAGAGTTGTTTGTTGTCCGTCCCAATGTCAGATAGAGAATCAGGAGGGAAAGTGCCTCTCTCAGCAGGTCCAGACTTCCCGTCGATGTTAATCCGATGGAATGGCTGATCTTAGCCGGATGGACTAAAGCCAGCATGGAGGAAACAGTGGCTATTTGCATAGATTGTTCCTCGGATACGGCTGCTTGTATCGCTTTTTAGTTGAGCAACAGAAGTGCCGTTAGGCAATCTGTGTGCAGAGATGTAATTAGGCCCCTAATCTTTAAACTTTTTTTTTTTCTTTTTCCACTTAATAGGGTAAAGAATCTTAAGCCTTTCAAGTCAGCTCAGGCAAATATTTGCGATTTACTGAGATGTAAAATTATGTGGAATACAATCAAATATCTTGTTGCCGACCAGAAGAAAACCTGACTTATATCAGGGAAACTTTTTTTTCTCTCTCTTTTTTTTATCAAACATAAACGCCTACGGTTGCTGCCGTAAATGCTTGTCAGAACCGAAGGTCACACCTGGGTTTACTGACTCCGATAGCATGTTCCACACTCATCATACAGTCATCATATCCAGATGGTAGCATCTCATAGAGTTGAGGCCCTGCTTCATGAACTGCAGAATAATCCTCTTTGCCAACATCCTGCAGTGTCCAGGATTTCTGTGTGCTTTGGACAATGAGCACAAATAGCACCTGGCAGTTCAAACCTATTTGCATCCAGGTAAATCTATGTTCACTTGCACTGCTGACTAGTTGTAGCTAACTGTAAATGCTTGAGGGCTGGAAACACTTTCTTTAAATGCCATTTTTTGCTGTACTATCGTCGACCTTGTGGCTCAATTTGAATGATTTTTAATATAAGTTAATTTTTTAATGATGCCACAAACAATTACTGTAACATTTTCTTCTGTACTATCTAGACTAAATGAAAAACAGCTCTTTTTTTTCAACTTTTATTTTAAATATTAAATTAACTCATTCTATCATGGGAACTGCTCATACATACAGAGTTTATTTGACTTTAAATTAACAGAATAAAGTCATTTTAGTCCTCTAGGGACTTAAGATTTGCTTTGGACTCACTTTGGAGTGACCTCAAAGAATGAAGTCATGATTAGTCAATTTCTGTGAAAGTATGGCCAACAACATCCAACCGTACTTTGGATCATTGTTTCTTGTACTTCATAACATTCCCGGTTTATAGATCTTGGTATGACTGACACCGTGAGTTGTTATCAAAGGCCCAAACATGTTACTTCTAACAATACTCAATCTAAAAGCTGTATTTGGTGCATTGGTACAATAATTGGAGCTACTGTTTCAGGTCTTAAGCAGATCATTTTCTTCATACAAAGTCAAATTAAAAATAATCTATAAGACAGCCAGAGGTCTCTGCAAAACTGAAAGCTTTCACAATGGTCAGGATCACTGCCCTGCAGGCGATTAGAGGTCAAACTGTTCTGAAGTACGTCCCAACTGTATGCTCATACCTTGCCCCATTCTGTGGCGACAACTCATGCTATGACTGAAGTGTAAAAAAGCTTTAAAGTTGAACTTAAATAGTGGAGCAGCTAATGACAAGCTGTTCTCCCGGCAGAAACATGGAGATACACGTAGGTGTTGCACCTGTTGTGAAAAGAGCTTTCAGCTTGTAATAAGGTGAATTGTGCTTTCAGTGCACTTCTTGGAAACTAGGTTTCTATTCCGAGACTTTGACAAAATGAAGCACATATAAAACACACAGTGTTGATGCAGGGGCTCATGTAATTCTGCCGAATCTGGGGAGTACAAGTGAGTCATTGAATAAATTACATGCCGAACCAATTGCTCAACCACATAAATACACCTCTTGAGCTCGCCTCATTTTCCGGATCGTTGCTCGTTCTCGTCCTTATCGCTCACGTCGACTTATCTGATTTCTCAGCACAACCGAGAATTAATGTCTAAAGTTATCAAACCAAGGATGATGACACGTATTCATGTTCACCTACTTTTTTAGGTACTTGAGCAGCTGCAACCGTCCTGGATGCAAAGTGAGTGTGGGTGTGATCGCATCGTTGGCTACTGTTAACATATTTCTGAATTATGGAAGAAATCAATAAATTAGTCTGCTGAATTGAAACAGAATGAGACAGGTTATGGTTTTCCTCACTGTAATGATAAGAAGACTAAGTGGGGATGCTGATGAAACAGCAGAAAGAGTCGCCTCCATTGCCAGGTACTCTAGCGACTCTCTGTATCTGTCCTGTTCTCCCTGCTCTGTATACACAGCGTCACCAGGGTGATTCATGATCATGCACAAGTGTGCTTCATCATGTCACAGGAGAGATGAGCTCTGTCCCTTCTTTTATTTTCTCATTTCCCACTCCTCTTACAATATGTGGTGCTGCTAGTTCTGATGTCATAAATGAATTTACCATTCTTACTTATGCCAGTATGTTTTGTTTGAATACAATTATTACGGGTTTTTAACTTAATTTTTTGTTTTTTTTAAGGCAAATAAAGGCCAGTGTGACATCTTGAATACTAGACCAATAAAGTTTATTGGCTTAGGCAGTAATCTTACCCTCTACCTTTTTGCTATGACAACAAAATGACTAAGCCAACCTTGATTTATTAGGACATTTATGGTTGTGGAGTTTTAAAAAAAAATGCTCCTGTCCTTTTCCAAAGTCGTCTTCAACTTTAACTACCTGACGGTGATTCAGTTTTACTGTGTACTTATGAGTCTGCAGCAATAGTTAAAAGAAAAAAAAAAGAGAAAACATACTAAATAAATAAGACAGGGTAGTTTACAAGACTTTTATTTCGAAACAGTTACATGGAGCAGCTCTGAGCAAGCAGCGTGTTACCTGCAGTGAACAGCAGCCAAAGTTATCTCAGTTTGGGGAAAACAGGAAAAGTATATTTTAGCAAAGTCAAACTTGCATCATGATCAGGTTCAAGGCTTCGAATTAATAATGACCCAACTGACTTTTCAAAGCATCTGATATTGTAGATAAAGTTCCAGCCACAAAAAACTGCCGCAGGTATTTTGTTTTAAGGCGCTGAAAAAATGGAGACAAACAGTGAAGGTTAGAAACACAACCATTCTCTGCATACAGATTTGCTACAAATTTAGCTAATTAACGCAAATCCTAAATGAGTGACTCAATAACAGCCTCAAATTTTAGTATAAAAAGTGTCTTTTAATGTTTCACAACAAGACAGATATATAAAATATCAGTCTATATTATATAGTTATAAATATGTTTCACTTAGTAAATTGAACTTTTTAATAATATTGAATTGTATTCAATATGACTGAATTAATATGTATTGGATATTTTTGGACATGAACCATGTTTTCTGCCAGCTGTTTACAGAGCAATATTTTGACTTTCACAATATCTTTCAAGCGCTTTCACAAAAGCCGCAGAACAATTTACAACTAACATTGACAAACGATCTGAACCAGAAAATCACTTTTTTTAAAACTCTGACCACTCCAACAGCATACCCTGATTTTGTTACATGTTTTTAAAACATATTAGCAAAAACGGTCATGTTTCCATTACTCGGTACGTGGTGAGCTCAAACTGGGAATCTGGTGCCCACACAGCATGATGGTGTTCTGTTAATGTTATAGTCACTCACAATGGCAAAGAGGTTCAGCGTTAAGACAGCCAGTGTAACGCCGCCAAACAACCTTTACTATATCACCCCTTACCTGTGATGAGTATTGAAATGACACTAACTGATGACCAATCCTTTACATCTGTTGTAATTGTACATTCGCATTTCCTCAAGTGGCAGGTTTAATTGCAAACCAAGAAGAGAAAAAAAGAAAGACCTGCAAGAGGACAAAAGTTGAATCATTTCTGGAAAACAATGTTTTAATTATGATGTTCTGTAATTGCAGATCTTTAGGGCCATCCAATTATGAGACTGAATTGAATGCTGGCAGCCACTGTCCCTGGTGTTTTGGAAATAACTGACAATATTAACTACTATGTCACTGCTGCTGTGCCTGGGCCATATTAGATCATCTTTGCTCTGAATTAGTCTGTAGTTTGGAGTTGTATTTTTGGCTGCCGCGCAATGTTTTCAATTATTTTAATAGTTTGTTGGGGGCAATTAAAGGTTGTGAATTCTGTTATTATGCAGTGATAATACCTGTACATTGGTTTGTTTTTAGCAAGCAGCAATACCTTTTAAATTAGTACCCCAAAATGGGTTAGTGATTAGAGAAACTGTTTTACATTTAGTTGTGTAATAATTCTGCACACTAGTTGCCCAGTAACTGTGCACATTTAGATTTGTCATAATGAAAACCAAAACCTAACTTTTACTTTCTGAAAGAGTTTATTAACAGTTTTGATTACCTGAGAGAACCGTTAGTGATTGATGAACATAATCCTCAAAAATAAGACGTGCCTAATAATTGTGCACACAGTGTAAAGGTAATGTAAATGATGAGGTGGAGAACCCACCTCATCACAACCATAAACAGAATCAGTTCATGATTGTGTTGGATGTGTAAACCAAAGATAATCCAACCGATCTTCTCATAACTGGATGTACTCAAGCAGTGCTAAATTCTAAGGCCTAAGGAATCATTTGATGTCAGAAACATTTATCAGCCTGAATGTATATCCATGAATTGTGTTATCTAAAATAGGTAAGTAAATGTAGTGTGAAAAACATCTCTGTTTGGGTCCTATAGGATGGTTTTGTTTCATCTCAAGAGCTTTATAATTACAGGTCAAAATTATGTGCATGGTTCATGGTAGCATACTGCAAGCAAATGAATGGAGTTTGCCTTACTTTCATTTACTCACATCTGTCATTGTTAGCAACAACTAAGATTTGGAATAAAAGCAAATATTTAACCAATACATACCCATATATCTTTGATTTATAAGAAACACTTCTTATTTCTGATGCTAAAGGCACTCTATTAATGAAAATGCATATACCAAATATACATCCACAATTTTTATTTAGACAATTATTTTTGGATAATAAAATTGTTTCTTCTGTGATGTCTTCTGCTGGTGTTTGTAAATTCAGAAGAGTGTGTTCACTGTCAACAAATCAAAGCTTGTTGCTTGAAGATGTTACCCCCCCCCCCATTAATCTCAGTGTGTTTCAATTATATCCCAAAAGAAAAAACACAAACAACTTGACTGTGGAAAACACAGAGACCTTGGACTCATTCTCGATATTTTCTGCAACCTTCAACCTGCCAATGTTTCTTTCCCTTCACTGGAACTCCCAATTACTATTCCTCAGCGGATCTCTGTTGTTTCTTTTAGCTATTCATAAGTCGCCTCATTCTCCCCACAGGATCTGACCCGGGGGTCTTGCTCCCACCATCGAAGCAATCGATGGTGCTGAGTGACATTGCAGTTACTGTCATGTGTTTAAAAGTTAGTTTGTTTGCGTGTAAATACAAGGTTACCTTAGTTAGCTGAATTATTTGTCATGGATTTCCAATTGAGTTCATCAGTCATCCACACCTCATGTAGGCTGATGCATAATGAAACACAACCTGCTCCTGCTGTTCCACCTTAACGTGAACACACATCAGTGACAGAGTGAGGCATGAAGGGCCTTTTGTCTCTGCATCTCCGTGACTAAGCATTAAAAACTTTCTAGTTATGAAAGGTGTGACGTAAAAGGATCAAGTTCATTTTAGTTCTGTTTAGGCTTGCAACTTAGAATAGTTGTTTGTTTCTGTAAATGAAATGGAGAAATATGTAAAAAGATATAAAAGGCAACCCACACGAGAACACAGTTGATATTTGGCTAAGTGTGATGAATGCCAAATTCAGGTAATTATACACAATGTATTGAAAACCCACAATAAAAGTAGCAATGGCAAAGTTTGCAACTCAAATCTGAGCCTCCCTTATATTAGTGAGCTAATAAACGGTTTCTGACTGTAGATCCCAACATACTCGGGTGTACTTCACCTTGCAGTGCTGGGTGTATGCTTGAGGCGTACTCGAAGTGGACGTCCACCGGACATTAACGCTCAAATTTAAATTTTTATGACCGCATACTTGGTGTCACACAGTAAACTGTTGGGTGGAAAACAGTGTTCACATCAAACTGTTTTGCATGTGATGCCAATCTGATGAGGTCGAGGTTGTGCAGCATGTCTACCAGTCTCTATCCCGCATTGACAAGTGTGTGGAGGTTGCCCTGATTAAGAAAAACAGTGGTAGGACCAACTAGCTCATCAAACTTATTAATATTCATTAGAATTGTAGGAAATAAAGGAATTTGTCACAAGAAATGTAGGCGATCGGCACACTTGACCATAAAATCCCAGCCATGTACCAAAAGTGCACGCAGAGTGCACAGTTTTCTGGTTCTGGTTCTGCTCTGCATCCCCAGAACCAGAATCAAATGAGGAGAAGCAGCATTTAGCATCTATGCACCACAAATCTGGAACAAACTTCCAGAAAACTGAAAAACAGCTGAAACACTGACTTCCTTTAAATCTCAACTAAAAACCCACTTGTTTAGAGTTGTATTTGAAACGTAATCAATTGCAAATTTATTGACGGAATCTGACTTGATGTTCTGTTTTGATTGTTGATTCTATGTTGCATTGTGTTTTTGTGTTTGATTTGATGTAAAACACTTTGAAATGCCTTGCTGCTGAAATGTGCTATACAAATAAAGTTTGATTGATTGATACAGAATGCCTGAGAATGTGGGGGCCTTGTGTAGAATGTCATACAATGTCAAACGGTCATGTGATGCAAATGGTGGTTATTTAAACCACAAGCCACTGAGTAGTTTGAACTGTTCCATGTACTTGGGAAATTCCTGCTACCAAAAATTATTTCGAAGATTCTGCCAACAACCACAGTACTCTTTACATTTCAACCGAGCTTTGTGTCTTATGATTGTCATCTGGTGTGATTGCGTGTACCGTGTTGTATGTTCATAGCCTGTGGATACTTGTTTATGTCCTGCTTTCTTAAAGCTTTTGTTAGTTTCCCAAGCCATAGATCCATTATTGGTGACAGCGACTGACTGCAACTTAAAGCCAAATCCTTTAAACTCGGCCTTTAATGATTTGACTCACATCGCCGATTGACAAGCATGTGTCTGACTAACTTAAGATGTGTCTACAAAGCAGGAGTCCAGCAAATTGATTTCACCAAAACACAGGCTACAGTATTCATTTTTGCTACTTATCTCAGGATTGGACATGCTAACAAAAATAAGTGCTCAAAACAAGACGAACATGATTATGACAAGAACAGAGTCATCCATTTATCTCATGATGTATATAATGAGAGCAATAATAATAATAAAAATATTGCCCTTTCCACGTAAGGGCTAATCCTGCTAATGATCAAAGTTGGAATTAAGACTATGAAAACTGAGCTCCGTGGAAAAAAAATCCTAAACGAAGGATCTTTTGATTTCAGCAGCAAACACATCATGAGCAATCACCAGCACCCGTTTCTGGTTCACTGTTGTCCTCCACAAAATTAATTTATTTTGAATTTAACTTGCTATCAACACCAAACTGTCTTCTGTGTAAATTAACTTGAACCACAGTTTAGGATCCAGTGGTCAAACTCAAAGATAAAGTATAATGCCGCTCAATCTTCACATCTAAAGCAACTCTTGTGTACACCTGGTTTTAGTTAAATACGTTGCCATATTCTTTGTTGTACAGCGTTGTTAAAATGAACAATAGCTTCCCATTGAACTTAGTCCTTTCCACTGCGTGCAGAAGCACACCATCACCAGCTACTGTCATTGCTGATGTTCTTATTGTAACGGAAACCAAGCCTTCCCTGGTGGCTCATTTAAACACACTTGGCCTTTCAGCCCCACTTACCTAATAGCTGTTGCCACATTGATCAGCCCCCATGCTGTCTGTCACCTCCTGTGCTCCAGCCCTAAGAGCTGATGAGCTCGGACAGACACCGTCTCATGTGAGCCTTTACTTGTAAGGTGCCATGATACGTGACCTTTATACAATAGGGCCACAACTTGGTCCAACATGTAAATTAATTGTACGAAAGGGCAGGTAGCTCCCTTGGTCTTCAGTGTATATTTCTATAGATGCTTTGGAGTTAAATTGACAAAAAAAAAGATGTTTTGTATGAAACAGCTGAGCGATGAAACTTTTAAGGACAAACTGGCCAAGTCCAAAAACTATTTCAATTTGCACTCTCCTTAGACCTTTTACTTTGCTAGATAGTATTTTCTGGAGGCTCTTTGCAATAGATTTGCACATTTGGATTCCTGTGAACACTTTTATTTCATTGCTGTGTGCCGAAATGCATTTCTTTCCATTTATGTAAATTTAATACAAAACATCCATTTTAAAAATGCTAACCTAGCCAATGTCCTACACTTACTCTTTAAATCCTCTGGTTATGCATGTCAAGCAATTGTCTTTATGCCAGTTACATGGCTGTGCCTCCCAGCCCATCACCATAAACAAGCAGCTAATGCAATTTCTATTACCAAACGACTGGAACTCCCCCACTACGCAGAGGATGGCTGCTGTGCATCACGGCATTGCTCTCCTTTGGAAAGTCACATTACCACAAATGTATCTCCAAAGATTAGAGTCAGCAAGGTTTACCACTTTAATTACCACTCTGTAATAATGCCCTCAGTAAAACACATGACTGCTCTGATGCACAAGCGTTCACCAGTGGAGCTTTTCAAGGACACCTCACCAGTTTGTTTTAGTCTTCCAGCGTCAGAATACAATACGACCCTTCATTACAGAAATGCAGTGATTCAGTTTTATTAGCTTATCAACCCTTCAGTTGTGGGAAAACGCCATGCTCCAGTAATATATTAGGACTTTTTGTGCTCATATTGGAAGTTTATCTTGACCTCTGATCATCCTAAGATGCGACAACACTTTTTTTAAATGGCAAGTAGTATGCAAAATGTACTTTCAAAGGTTTGCATCATGTCAGGTATGTTTTCCCTCATCAAAAACATACGTGGAGTGTTGATTTGAGTCATGCTTTCGGAATTCATCATGAGTCTCCCGTGTCAACCCAATGCACCAGATATTCACCTAACAAGTTCAACCTTGGAGCTTCAGCCCTTAGTTATTCTCCCTTCTTACAGATTAGCCCTTCACTACACAGCTCCACTAGACTAGCAGCAATTAGCAAACACCTGGTGGAGCTGCACACCTGCTGAGCTTGTCATACAAACTACAATGCCCCTTTTATTGAGATATACAGTGTATTTATACAGCACTTTCATTACAAGTGAAAAATGCATAATACCCCCACTTTAAAAAGATTCCAATAAGAAGTAATAAAGACCTACTAAAGAGAAGATCAAGATAAAAATGACCTGCTTGGAGGAGACCCAAAACTCCTTATCAATGCTGAGTTGTGTTGCTACACTATATTAATGAGCCTTCTACGACCTTTCATTTAATAGTAATAGTTTTTATTAATAATATGGATTTTTCTTCAATAGCAGGTCCAAGTATTGTGACCGGAAGTGATGCTGAAATTGTGTTACTATTTTGGACTAATGAGACATTACAGTTTTACGCCACTTTTTAAAATGATTTATTTAATTTGAAGGATATCCCGTCAGTGGAGAGTAACAAATGTCACAAGCCATGCAATAGGAAAGTGACTTAAACAGTTTCTAAATTTTATAGAATATAACAGTCTGTAGAAGGCATCAAATGCATTTTCCTTAGCTGAAATAGCCATTCATTTTAAGACTCAACTCATTTTGCATCTACAATACACAAACTTATAGCATTTTGTTCCTTCCTGATTTTGCATTTGTAAACAAATTTAATGCTCATGGAAGCAATGTTAATAAGAGAAAAATATAGCCTGAGCAAATCCCAACAACCGTTTCCAAATAATGAGCTCAACAATTAAGAGAACAAGCTATTCAAGCTAACCTGGCCTTGAGTGAATAAGTACCCCCACCCACTATTAATTCATGAATTAACTGTGATTAATCACATCCAAAAGATGTGATTAATCACAGTTAGATGTGAGGCCCGTACTGATAACGGCCAAATTGTTTTATGAACATTAATTATGCACTGATTGTTTGATTGTGAGTTTTTGGGTCACGTAGAAGCTGTTGATATATATATATATATATATATATATATATATATATATATATATATATATGTATATATATATATATATTGGGCAGGACGAAGGATGATCACAACACTTTGAATGTGGAGTCTAGCATAAAACACCAGCCAATAACCAATCTTACTAAGCTTATTTGCTTTTTTTGGTTATAGTGTAAAACAAACCATATGGTTCAGGTTAATGTGGTAGACCTGATATATATATATATATATATATATATATATATATATATATATATATATATATATATATTTGGCAGGGCAAAGGATGATCACAACACTTTGAATGTGGAGTCTAGCATAAAACACCAGCCAATAACGAATCTTATAAAGCTTATTTGCTTTTTTTGGTTATAGTGTAAAACAAACCATATGGTTCAGGTTAATGTGGTAGACCTGATCCTCATGAGTCAATATATTGATTTTTTCCATATCTGAATAAAGTAAATTCTGAGAGACAAAAATGGGACTTGGACCTTATGTGACCTTCAATCAAAAAAAATTTACCCCCAGCCTAAACTCCAATAAATTAATTCAGATGGAACCAAATTCCTGTGTTAGAATTGTCTTGACACAATTTGATAATTGAGGCTTAAAAATAGTTGTCTCTCTATTTCACTTCCAGCCTGATAAAACTTAAGCTTTGTTGCAAAGACGAATGAACAGTTTTTGGTCTCTAGATGTGCAAACCTGGAAGAGTACATCACCTGCAGTTTTATCTCTATGCTAACTGAATACACATGCATGGCACACTTGCAAGATTATTTTTATGAAAACTTGTGAAGAATCACAATCATTTTTCCTTCCATCGCAGACATACATCCCTTTGTATTCAGCTGTCATAAAAAAAAAGAATCCAAATAAATAACATTGAAGTTTGGTGCAATGTGGCAAAAAAAAAATTAATATTTCAATTCACTTTGTCCAAAAAAATAATGGGATTCAAAAATGTTTTTAAAGATCCATGATCACTCCTGCCCTTTGAGATCTACCGGAGTATTTCCTCCTCAGACTCAGGCCACCGCATGAATAGATGTCAAGAGATGTTATCACAAAGATTTCAACCTTTCTGAAGCATCAAAAGCTTGCCGGAACATGTCTGAACACATGGTTGGTCAGGAGATACTTAGGCTAGCCGAGAGCTCGCTGACACCTTTGATCGAATATCTGTGTAATCAATCTGGAGGGAGCTGGCTCGCACTCTGAACACGTCTTGCATTAGAATTCCTACAGATAAAGAATTAGTGACATGGACAAGTGGGGTATCGGGAGAGATCAATGCTGTGCATATGAAATTTTACATGCTTGGTCCCTTTTTAACATCGTCTTTGAAAGTAAAAGTCTGTCATATCGGATGATGATGCTGAGATAGCTGCCGGCTTTGTTAGATCAGTTTAATAGAGGAACGCTGTGGGGTGAAGATCTTAGGGTTTAAATAGGCAAGAAGAGCTTTATTACTCAGCCTGAAAGTGATTCTTAAGGGTGGACTCAAAATAAAAAAAGAGAGCGAGGGGAAAAAAAAAAACAAAGGCTGAACAAATCAAAGGATGTATTAAGGATTAGTCAACTTTGAAATGTCAAAGCTTCCCTGTTTTCTGTCTCCAGGATGATAAGAATGCTCCAGCGCAACATGAAAATCCACACGACACAAACACTTATTTGCTAAGACAAAAACAACCAACAGCCATATATGTTTTTAGTCATAATTACCAAGAAAAGACCCCTGCTTTAAGCACTGGTCAGGGCATGTTGCTCGATCAAAAACACTCATTTGGAAACAGCAGGAGAGTCGTGTATCAGACTTCCAGCAGCAGCATCCACACTCTCAGGGCTCTTCAATCGAGTCTATCCAGTCACGTAAGGTGCGTGGGCGAGCGGAGGCTCTGCTTTCTACGTCTCCGCCGGCCTGTCGGTTTCATCAGCGTGTGCACCGCTCTGTTACTCGACATCCTCCTCCAGAGAAGACACCTGCTGTTTTCATCTTGAAATCTCATGTCGGCCTGTGATCAATCTCTCCCTGTCAAGCGAAAGCAATATTGATCCATAGATGTAGTATTTGGCAGTTTTGAGTGTGCTGGCTGCAATTCAGCTCGGGGTCCTTCTGTTGCTCGACGTTTGCATGTGTCTTTTATTACCGCAAGCAGCGCAATATCAACAATGGACTAGCCATATTGAGGAGCAGGTTCCACCTCTGCGCAGACAGCACTTGTTTAAAATCAGAGAAAATGTTTGACTTTGGCTAAAGGTGAGCTACCTTAGATGTGCCACAACAAAGTAAAACTGATTCGATGAGAAGGAACCTAAAAGTGGGTGACTTTCCCGGCTAATGGCGCTGTCAGTGCCTAATCACACTGTCAGCTTCCATTACCATGAAGGTAATTAGGTGCCTTATCTCTATTCTGCTTCAACCAGAACTCAGAATCTGACAAATTATGAGACTGGTACAATTAAACAAAGCGTGTAAAGAAAGGCTGGAGTGGTTTGGAACAGTTTGCTACCAAGTGAGGAGGAACTAACTTATAATGGTTTGTGAATTTATTAAAAGCCATAATTATTATTGTTATTCTAATTGCGGCCATTAACAGAACATCACATTGACTGCACAAATGACTCTTCAACTGTGACTGGTTTTATTGGTTGTACTTGGTCTGCCTTTGTTGGTGTTCAGAAATGTTATTGCTGTATTTTCCAGACTATCGCATCAGTCAAGAAATCTCATGAAGAGTAAAAATAAGTCGCATTGGACCATAACTTGCATTTATTTAAAAATTGTCTAATATGACGGGGACCTCATCCATGTTGATAAGATCCAGTGACACATTCTTTAAGTACCCATATGTAGACTTGTTCCAGTAGCTCTGGCCATCTTGCTTTCGACCCACAATTAGCTTTCTTCGCTGCTGCAGACAGTAATGTTTGCTCCTTGGTTTAAGTCAGTAATTATGAATTAACAATTAACGTAGCAGTCAAAAAATGCATCATGAATGATGTAGAGCTAACAATAGCCTAAAAAAATAACTTATCGGACTTAACCTCTCGGAGGAGAAGTGCAGTGAGGAAAAGTATTACAAGTCCCACTAAGAAGTGAGGCAGGCTACAGAAAACCAGGAAGAAGAAAGGAAGAAACTTAGAAAGTGTTTCTTTTTTCTTCTTTTCTGTAATTCCAGCCTTGGATCTGGGAATGACAGGAAATAGAACCCAATCAGGTTGCAAACTAGTAGGGTTTGCTAGTAGATGCTTACCGGCCTACCTCTTGTCGCACAATTCAGCGTGATGAATCATTCGAAACTCCTCATTCTGTTCGTTGATTAGCCTAATTTGTTGAAATTCAAAAAGAGAAATAAAACTCATTGAGAGGAATCTCAACTCAAACACTGACTGGAGATGAGAATTGAGCGGAATTGCATAGAAAGGCAATGGCCACGCTACTGATTGGCCGTAGCAGACAGCAAGGTAAACCTGCGTATGAATTCATCATCCAAGATGCTAGACCTCTCAGTCAACTCTCCCTTTAATCAATCTTACCTGGATACTCTCCCACTTCTATAGTCATCCTTAGCAGCTTCCTTTTCCCCTGCTCTCACCTGCCTGGCCCGTCTCCGGCGCTCTCACACATCCAAACCAGGGTAAACACTTTGAGAATCACAAGTCAAGCAACGCCATTCGCCAATGACACACTCACCTCCGGAACCATCATGTCTCTCCTCAATACCATCTATCCTCTATCCATCTCCTGAGAAAACCGATATATATATATATGTTGGTCTCATACCAGCCTCTAAGCAATTGCAACTCTTCTCCTGACACCACCTTCAAACTGAGATAAAAGTTATTGGACAGAAATGTGAATATCTCTGACACCTGTGGGGGAAAAAAAACACTTACCTTTAGCTAAGCTTGTCTCCTTTGTGATTTCTGTGCTGAAAATTAAGCAAAACTGTTACAGTTTTTAGCAAGACAGCAAGAACAACATTTCTTGCTGTTGCTAAATGAATATATTTGTAATACGCTTATATGGATGTCATCTATGGCATTTGTTATCTAGCTTTTAATGCACAAATCTGGGACACCCTCCCGGAAACTACACTTGAATGGAGCAACAACAAAAAAAAACTTGTAAACAGTGACATGCCTATTTAGGTCATGTTTTCTGTAAAAACTGAAAGAAAAGCCATGATATTGAGAAAAGTGTTGGATTGATTTCTGCTGAAAAGTGCTTGTCTTACTGAATCAGTAGTTTGTGCTTGTCTTTCTTAATGTCAAATATAGGTTTCAAAATGAGTTACTGCTGGTGCCTCAGAGAAAAATTGTACTGTGTATTTGACCCTCCGTTTACTACTGCGTGTAGGAGCAGCATGCAAACCACATGACAGCTGAATGCGAGCACAGTCAAGGGCAAAAAAGCCTAACATACGTATCCTAAGGGTACAAAGAGAATCCTGCAGATGTGCAGGGAGCATGCGATCCACATATAGAAATGTCCTTATGCAAGTTTAAAAGATCAGGACATCTTTACTGTAAGACAAAACCTCCTCATACACTCAGTCACATGTCCGCATTAACAGAGCCATTCAAAAGTACTCATAGTCCTGTTCTGTATGCTGCTCTGTCTCTAAACATTTGAAGTAGATAGCAAGTCTTACTCCCAGTAACAACATAGAGCTTTTAGCCAGACAATAACTTCTCTGTCATTCTTCTAACTTTATTATATTTATACAACCAAATCTTAAACTGTTTGTACATAGATTTTTATCAGTGCTGATCAAAATGCTGTGTCTGTACCTTTTTCATCCGTTAGTGATAAGGAAATTCCTCTTCCAAATCCCTGGAAAACAAATACTGCTGCTACTTTTTGTAAGCGCACCGCCACTTGTGTGCCCTTATTAATCTCCGTAATTCCAACAGACATGAGAAGGGAAGCTGTCATTTTTGTGTCACACGGAGAACGCTGGAGCAGTGGCTTATTGGTTCTGGTTGAATTATTCATTTGAAGCACAGGATTGCTGTTTGGCTATGCAGTCCGTGTCAATGACCGTCTCATAGCTGACGTGCCGGGTGCTGGGAGCTTTTCAGTCATCGGAAAGTGAGAATGATCCATATCCTCCCGCTCCTAACTTTTCTTCATCAGCAGAAATACTGCACTTTTTCTTTTTTTCTGGCTGTACAATTGATCTTGGCCTTGATCCAGCTTTGCTGTTTTCATCACCCACCATATTGCACAATAAAACATTTTCTCTATGGTCTGATATGTGCTGATGAATTGTTCCCTTCTGTGGCAGCAACACAGCAGTACGTCACTATGATACATGTTTTGGTAGAACTGATTCTCTCAAATCGCCAAGGCTGAGGCAATTTATGGCTGATACCTGACAGTAACATATATCTAAAGGTTGTCTCGACAGAGGAAAAGTTCTGGACAAGTTGAATCTGTCATTGTCTTTGAGACAGAACTTTGGTTGGGTTCATTTCTTCTCAATGACTCTCATTTTCTAAAACCATAAAGGCCTATAAGGAGTCTTGGTATGAAATAATTGTTGCTCTTAGACTTCTCTTTGGCATTTATGGCACATATTTTAGCTTTTATTATGAAGAGAAGATAATTGAAGGTTTTAGTATGTTGGATAATCAGGAAATGTTGGTTAATGCTTTTTTTTTTTTTTTTTTACTGATCCTACCAGAGTTTGGGGCGGGCATATTTAATTAAAAGGCCTTCATATTTACTGTGGTGTCAGGAGATCTTCCCCCTTACAGATTTCTTCTGGTTTTTTTTGTTTGTTTCTTTTTTTTTCACTCTTAAACCTTTGCAGGCCAGAATCAGTCAATAGTTGCCTGAGTAGATTGAAAAAAACGTTTTTAGATTTTAGAAATACCTGTCACAACCAACCAAAACTAATGTGTAAACAGGTTTGGCCATAGAGTCAGGCTAGTTTATTATTGGATGATAGGCATGTGTTGTTTCTAGTTGGGATATATACATCAGTCTTCACATAATGGGAGGTTGGTAGAGTATCCGAAATAGTACTCAAGTAAGATTGCTGTCAAAGCAACTACTGAATTAAGAGTGAAAAAGTATTTTGTAAAAAGGCTACTTAAGTACTTTGTACTGATCTGATCAGATTGGTTTTTCAGAAGCTGGCAACACTTGTGCTTGTCATTGTACAATATTCTCTTTTCTTTTTACAAATAGGTTGATCATATTTATACAGAACTGATGATTTAACACCAACACTCCCAACAAAAGTAAACCCTTAACAAATCTTCAACGTTTGGAGTTGCTTGATTTTGAGGGTTGTTAACGTGTTCAAGTTGTAAAGGTCAAACTTTTTTTTTGAGAATTGAAAAATATATTTTTTGAGAAATAGCTATGAGTAGTTTTATCAAACTTAGGTTATTCACATTACTGTCAAATAGAAAGTTTAGTCTCTCTTCAACTGGTTCTGACAGTGTTTTATATGAGAGATTATGGATATATTCCCACTAATTTTTAACACACACATACCAATTATCTGGTTAAAGAATTGTATAATTTTAGCCACAAATATCAATGATGTAACTGAACATTCAACCATTAGTAGATGGCTTTTCTACTATGGCAGATTGATTTGGCCATTCAAACAATTAGAAACACTTGTCCAGCCAATTATTTGTTTTATTTACATCCCTTTTTAGCATGGCTGATACCAAAATCCATCCAATTTCTTGTGCAAACTGGCGGCAAATATTTTTGGCACCCTTTTGCTGACAAAAACGTGTAATTCCATATCTTGACTAAACTGAGGAATGGCTGGGTCCTTAAGCCCGTCAATGACAATGCCAAATAAAATGTAATAGCCCTGGAGCTCATGATTCATGGTTTGATCCCTGCAGCTACATTAAACAAGCATTGATCGTCCTCAACGCCCACCCTAATCCTAATGCAAAAAATAAATACCGTGTAAATTCCCCCAGCAGATATCCCTCTGCTCTCTCAGAGACCGTGCCGAGCGCGCGCAATCAATACAAGCTTTTTGGGTGTAAAATAACCTTTTGATGACCATCGAGGAAATGCAAGCTGCTTGGACCATTTCTCACACACCCTTATTGATTTCCCCATCTGTGTACTTTTTTTTTTCTTTCTTTTTTTTTTCTTTTTTCAGCCCCCTCTGTTCTCTCGCTCCAACACACCGCCCCAGCCTCCTCTTTCTTCAGTCTTTCAGTGGAAAACCTTCTCTCTCAGCAGCACACAAGGAGCTTTGAGTTTAACATCAACGTGGCTGCAAATTCAGGCCTGGGGTTTGGTGAATTTTGCCCCACCTCGTTCTTATTTCCCCGGCGGCTTTAGAGGTTTGCTTGGCTGTTCCGCTCAGAAGAAGCCGTCCTGCTGTGCTTACTCAGCTGAGTCCACGTAGTCATTTCTAGAGGTGTTGCTTTGTTTAGTCCTATAGGGAAAATGAAACAGAAGAGACTTTTGTTACCTTTTATTATTTACCTTACTTACATTTAGGGCACCTATACAATTCTTAACCTCATAATAAATGTTATTTTGTCATAATCTTACGTTTTAGCAGACATCCTGTACCTTTTATGTGCAAGCATAGTAGTATTCCACATTTTGATCAAAGTTTAACAGAAAGACATCTACAGTTCCAATCAAGGATTACATAAAATAATCGTAGGGGATAATACGTTTGAACCATTTGGTTTTTAGCCATCAACATGATTCTAGTATATGTTTGATCATTTTTCTCTAATAAAAAAACAAAAGCCAATGAAATTGGCTGGTCTTCAGGTCTACTCTACCCATTCCAAAACCAGTTTTGATATACATTTAGGACCATTGTCCTACTGAGACACTCCATTATATCCACGCTGCAACCATCTGACGTAAACTGTCATCCTACAATTAAAGGACACAAATCGGGATGTTCAAGAACAACCCAGGAACCAGCCAGACTCCTCGAGTCATGAACTAAAATCTTCTAAAACTGTGGCGTCACTATTCACAGTTTGCCGAGTTATACTCCACCATAGGGCCTTGAAAGATGGTCCAAAATTGACACCTTTCAGCTTAACAGACTTTTGTAGCTGCCCACATGAAAAAAAATAAAAAATAAATAACACTTCCTTTCTGGGTTTTGTTCAGACAAGACAAAGATTGATCTTTGCAAGATTGAAAGTAATGGTTTTAAGCCTAAAAATGTGTCAAGCATGTGAGGATGTTAAACAATTATTTCATCCTGATAAACCATGTATTCATTAAATTTTAAGTAAAAAAAAATCTTGAATAAATCTAAAACTTGGATGAGCTGGAGAACACATGCCTGGGCGCCACTGTCCATGTTATGGTCAATACCCACCATTGATTGTACACGTGCAGAGTCCATGAACTTTTGCTTGAGATGAGCCAATGAGACCCTTAAGTGCTTTGTTTCCAGAGGTCAGATCATCAGTTTCTGCGGCCTCTTTATGGCGCAGAATACTGTTGCTTGTGTTCCTGGACCTTACACAGGGGTATTGATAAATTTCCTTGGCAGAGCTGCTCTCCCAGCAGCTGCTCAGAGACATCGCCATCGCTCTCCCCACAACGAGCTCTCAGAGTGCGGTGGGAAGGTTCAGCCGGCAGGTAGTGGGTGGGGAAGCCTCACGTGACCCTGAGGGAAAAACCCCTGCAGTGACACAAGCTGTCTGTGTGGACACTTCATCTGACCTCATAAATAGAGTTTTAGGAAATCCCAACCCTAGATCAGATTTTTTTTTTTTTTTTGGTTTGTTTTTCCACCATTGTTGTAAGCCTCAATGCCAGGTTGGTTACAACATTTAAGATATCAGAGTGAACCTTAAATAGCATGTCACTTTCTCTCCCACATCATAATTTCATGCCCTCTTGCCTCGGATCTCGTCGCATCATGCAGCGGCAAGTAATCGGTCTCAATTGTTGCTAATCAGCGAAAACATCCCTACAATTTCTTAAGCACAGCTGCACCTCTTCTTCTCCCCCCCACCCCCCACTCCCTGTTTTCTTCCTGCATTTTCTCACAGCCCAGAAACCTGGGCAGAGAAAAAGGCAATTAAGCTAATGCAGCATGGGTGTCATAAGGTTATAGATATTTCAAGAGCGGAGCAATTTACCACTCAGAGAAAGAGGAGAGGGCTTGCATAAAACATCCCGCTCTCGCACTGATTTATTATGCTTTTAGTTGTGTTATATGTGATACAATTAGCAGTAGGTGCCAGGAAGGCTCGCAGCTCAAGGACGTGGTCATCGCCCGGCCATCTGTCATTAATTGCATTCCTCTGTTATGCAGGCAGGCAAGTGGGCAAGCCCAAAGGGGGAAGAGAGTCGGGCCGAGTGTGACATGGCACATCACACCACAGGTGTGGGCTGACCAGTCGTGTCACTGTGCTTTAGTGCATGAAGAAAATGGGACACTGGACATGCCCTAGAAACAGCTTTTAGAGGTCTCTGAATGTTCTCCCTATTGCAACATGTTGCATACTTTTGGAGGGATTTTATTAAGGGAGATTAAGTTTTAATATGAAACTTTCAGAGGTGATACTTTATCGTGATGAATGTCTACAACAATTGCTAAGCAATACCTTTGACCAAAACTCCGTCATGGGGCAATAAAAGCCGGTATGATTATAAATTAGTGTCTGGTTCGGCTGAGCTTTTTTCATTAAAGAGGGTGTAGAACTGCAGAGGGCAGCAATGATATGTACAAGGACAGCCCCCTATTGCCATATTATCTATCCAAAGGGAGTGGGGGGAAGGGCCAACTGCAGAATCTCCCGTTGTGCTTGTTGCTTGTACACGGCACCAGTAAGTATGACTTATGTCTGAGGAGCAGCCAAACAGACTCTTAATCTACTCTTTTTAATCAAGAGTCCTGCTCATTTTATGGCCTCCAGTTTATGGGCTTTCTCCTAAATGCTGTCTGGTTGGTGGATAAACTAAGAAGAGAGAGGATGTCGTCTTATTTGTGCTGCTGCAGCAATGAGCGTGCTTCTTTTTAGACAATGCCACTGATGCAATGTTGGTCAGAAGTTTGCATACACTCATCATGGGTGTAAGTATCGGTTTGGACTTTCTGTAGTTGTTTTTTTTAAAGGGTAAAATGTTGACACCGTAAACACCTGCAAACAATTTCAAAGATATCATTTTGGTGCACAAGTTTCTACAATGTAGATAGGTTTAAATAATTCTACATAAAACAAATGCATGTTAAATTATTATGACCCCCTGATATTCGGTAAAATCACCTTTGGCATCTTCCTAACAAACTACAAGCTTTTTATAGCACTCAGCAATAAAACTTCTGGCATGAACAACCTGTTTTGGTGGGATTGCAGAATCTAATTTGAGCTGGTAGGTTTCCTCAGACAGACATGGTGCTTAGGCCTGTTGGGTTTAAGTTTTGGCTTTACTGTTAGCTTCCCAATTCTGAGTTGGTGTGTTGTTAAACTGAACAGAGTCAAAGCTCTGCCACAAAATTTGCGTAAAAACAAAGTTAAAACAAAATAGATTCGACAATCAAGTCTCCAATAAAGTAGAAGTTAATGGAACACCAGAGTCATTGTCCAATGTGAAGTAAGTTTATGTTAAAAAATGAATGAAAAGATGGTTAGCATAAAAAAGACGCCTTTATGTGGACAAGTCAAATGTTTTCTGGAACAACGTTTAATGTTTGGATGAGTCAAGTTGCTTGACCACAATGACCTAAGCAGACTCTACTCATCTTTAACAGCATTGCAATGTAAGGCTGGTTAACTGCCAGTTTCACTGTCAATCAGTGAAGAAGGATTAACTTAATATTTTTTTTTATTATTTTAACTTCAATTCAAACAAAGCTAGATGGTTACAGCTGTGTGAACAAACACGGCAATATTTCCAAACACACATCAGACGGGCTTGGAACGGATTAAATCAGTCAATGAAAAGTTTCCAGATCTCCAAACTTAACGCTTATTGAAAATGTCAGGACTGTGCTCTTCAGTGAGTGGTGTGGCAGCAAATCAACCACAAGATACTAATCTAAAATACTTTAGAATAAAATATCAAATCTGATATAATTTTCATCATAAAGCTGTATAATAGACATAACCATTCTTTTGTAGTTTAAAGAAAGAATAGATGCATCAGTAAAATACAGCAAAGTATTATGACATTCATGCTGAATATGACTGTATGTTCTGACTTCTGACTGGAACGCTGTTTCACTCAGTGCCTTTTAAACGGCCTGTTTCTAAGCTTCTGTGGCATGCTTTATCCAGAGATGTGATAATGCACTGTGAAGATTTAGAAGCAAGCGTGAAAATCTTAATAGGTCAGGAAAAAAAAAAAACAGTGTAGTCCACACCAAGAAGTCTCTTTAGCCTCATATCCACTGCCATTTTCATAAAGAATTGCTCTTAGCAGACTTTTAGATGCAAAATTAAAAACTTCTCAAAAATAGGTGATGTGTCTGTGACACAACCTGTATCCTAGCTGGAATATCCACTTACTATCGAAAGTGTGAAAGTAATAAAAACCTTTAAATATACCTGTTAAACACTGCATTGCATGGAAATCTTGCATCCACACCCTCCAACTGTGTGTCACTTGGGTTTGCAAGCTTTAATAGGATTTGATCTAAATTTAGAAGGAGCACGTCTGACTTCCGTTTAGAAATCTGGATACCTGGGCAAATTGCTACTTTGCGTTGCTCTCTGACAGCGTGTCATGACAAGAAAGACTCACTGCTGCCAAGAGGGACAACAAGACTGTGAGGTCTATTTTTGTGGTTAAGCAGGAGGGGAAATTGCACGCCGTCAAATGAACCCCCACCATCCTGCGCACGCACGCACGCACACCAACATGCACTCACACGTCGACTCATCAGTGAAAGTGAGTAAAAAGCAAGATGGCACCCTGCTGCGTGTTTGAAGGACAGGTGGGGTGATGAGTTCCTGACACACTTTGGCACGTGTGCGTAACATCGCTCATCTTGTCAGCATTTGACAGCGTTCATTTTAGGAGAAGAGGGCTTTGACTTGACAGAGGAGCAGAGATGCAAATGATCGTTTCCTGCTTGCTGGTTCCAAAAGTTGCCAGTGGATGACTGACTTCTTTTGGAGGTAGGCCAAAAGGAACACTGAATGGTCCAACACTGGGCGCATAGAAAATCTAAAATCCTATTTTAACTCAGTCCTCATCAAACAGAGGCCTTTTAATACATTGTTGACTCTCAAAGTTCACCACAGCATTCTTGCCACAATTTACATTACATTCAAGCACAAACACGACATGTTTGCATGTCCTTATTTTTTAGAAGAAGAAGAAGAAGAGCACAGGAAACAAAAGTGTGAGCATAGATCAATAGACACAGGCAGGATTTATTGATTGGCCAAGACATGGCAGCCTGTGAAGGACCATCTGGACTGTTCTGCATGGGCTTTCCATTTGAATTGCAGATTGCGAGGTAGACAGAGATTTTGGAATGTGAGGTGGCAGACTTTGCAGAGGAACAAGCTAAGCAGAAACAACAAAACAATGATAAACAGGACTAAATTAGAACCAGCAATTCTGTCGCCCAGCCATATTTATTCACGCTTTGATTGTCAATGGTAGTCAGTGTGAAATAGTAAGACTTTTTAAAAGGTCTACAAAATGCTGCGCAACCTTGAACGGAGAGGTAACAGTGGATCAAATGTTTGTGTGATGTGCTACTACAAAGACTGGTAAAATAGCAATATGATATTTAAACAGAGGTGTTATGCAAAGTATATACCTGCTACTTGCCAACTCAAAAAAGGCTTTGAACCGCAAAACTGACATCTGTTTCTGTCGCCTCTGTGCCATTTTGGCCGTTTTCTTTACAGCAAATGTTGCATAAATTTGCAAACCCCTCCTCCCCAGAAGCTCAGACAGATATGGTGACTCAAGTTTCAGAATTTCACTCCAGTTGCACTTAAGTCACAAAAACACTGGGTCCTCCACACTTCTGGTTAGATAATACTTATTTAACCACTTGGAGGCATTCAAAGCATTGAAATTGAATTCATAGATACTCATCTGATTATTAAATATGGATTAGATATATTAAGCACAGTTTTTGGGTGCTGCATGCTGTGTAGAATATTTGCCTCTGTAGCAATAAGTCCTGGTTCAGAGGGAAATTACAGTGTTTGTAGGATTAGAGCTCTCCCTAGATAAAATGTCCTTGAAACTTGAAATTTTGCTAGAAATCAGAGGTTTCTAAACGACCTCAGTTTATTTAGAGACCTCGGAAAATCACTGTCATGTACGTAAATTGTAATGATAGCTGCAGAATTAAACTGTTTATTCTCACTTCTGATCTTTTACGTCCTATAAATCCATAGCAACTCTCGTTTATTTTAGTAACTGTGGTATTTCAAAGCCAAAAATGCCAGAAAGGCTTTGCTTTCAGTTTTTATTGTTAATTTTCCTTAGCCAGGTCACCAAGGACACTGACCCACAACCTTTGTGACCGCCAACTATAAAATGATACAGATGAGTTTTAACTCAGACTCATTGTGGTAAAGACTTCAAGGGTAAATGAAAAGTTAAATTAAATTGGTTTTACACAAATTGCATCCTTGAAAAATGACAAGACCTCCCATTATATCTAATAAATGTTGTCTTTTTAACACAGAAATCATAAAATCTTACAGGATTTAATTTTTTCTCAGTCTCAATCAATTCCACTCAGGATTTACATTGAACTCCTAACTTCATCATGTAACACATGTATTTGTATGTATGTAAAGACTTGTCTAACTTTTATCATAAACACATGTTGTTATTAACAGAAATGTATGTCGCTATACATATTTTTTTTCTTGCGTTCTTTGATCTGTGATGTTGAGGAGGAGTAACAGAAACTGAAAGTAGGAACAAGTAGTCTCTTGCATTTTATTCTCCTTCATCTCTCATCCTCAGCATGTGTGAGAAAATCCTCCTTCGTTGGAAGATGAGATGAAGCTTTACTTTTAAGGTCATTATTTGAAAAATAATATGGGATTTTAATGCTGATTATGTTTTCACAGTACTTACATCCTTAGATCCACAGATCCTACGAAAGCAAAATAACCTCGATTTCCTCACTGACTACTGGATTAGAGCTAAATTTCTTGTTCAGAAGAGACAATCTGTGAATAAAAAAAATAAAATTTTTTAAACATGTCTAAATAACGACTCTGCTAATTGTCAAGGAAAGTTGACAGTAACTGCTCACGCCATGCCGCTTGCTCTCTGCTACGCCGTAGCTCCCTCCTGGGCTACTATGAATGCACATGCCAGTAAGCATGGCTAGCGGTGATGGTGGATAAACTTGGATGAGCTGTGTGGAGGAGGGATTGAGCAGCGCATACATTAGCTGACTGACAGCATTAAGACATTTCTCTTGGCTATGATTGGTAGTGTCTGGTGCATTTCCGCAGATGAGCTTGATGGCATAATGACAGTTTTAAAAACAAAATATGTAAAGAAGCTATACATATTTTTTTTATAAATGTTACCTACTGCAACAATACTTTCATAGTGAGTTTTATTTCTTTTTTTTTCACAAACTCTTAAATCATTTATGGTTCCATAAGAATAATGACTTGGTTTTACATGGACTTGAAAATATTCTTTTCTGTCATTTCTATTCACATGACTGCTATGGACTGAACTTATTTAAGAAAGTGCTGAACTAATCGGATAGACTTAAATCTGGTCACCCAAATCCTATTAAACTTAAAGTCTGACCTTTTGTGTAAAAGTATCGAGAAAAAAGTCACTGTATGGGGGAAAAAAAATGTATAAAAAAAATTCTCCAAGTCATTTAGGGAACATAGCAAATATAGAAAATCTATTTAAAAATGTGCTCTTTGTGGTTTAACACAAGGAGCACAGTTG
This sequence comes from Gambusia affinis, assembly GCF_019740435.1. Taxonomy (NCBI): domain Eukaryota; kingdom Metazoa; phylum Chordata; class Actinopteri; order Cyprinodontiformes; family Poeciliidae; genus Gambusia; species Gambusia affinis. Next base: position 14,148,458 of record NC_057885.1, on the reverse strand, counting down.
ATATAGTGGGCATTATAAATATGCTTTTTTCAGTGTGTACCTGGAAAAAAACACACAAAAAAAAAACACTCTTAAAGGCTACAAAAGGCTTGGCGGTCCTACACAGAGCTACAATGAAATTGTTTAGCTTAAATTATATTTATGTGTTAGAACTGCCCAGTAAAGCTCCAGACTTAGGAGAATCTTTGACACATCTTGAAACTGTTCTTCATGGATGCTTCAGATCCAGTCTGACTGAGCTTCAGCTGTATTACAAACAACAATGGACAAAGGAGTCCAAGGAGAAGCAAACTTTTGCAAGGGACTGTAATTACAAAGCGTCAACTCTCCAGTCTTTTATATCCTCTGCTGTTCCATGTGGACCAAAGGTCTACAAAAAAACCACAAAAGTCCACAGCTCTTGTTTTACTATACACTTTTTAAAATGCCAGCCACAGCGTGGAACTGTGATCAATGTTTATGAACAAACATAAAGGAAAACTTAGTGTACTGTCACAACCAGGCTATTATGCAATAAAAGTTAATGTCCTTGAAGGAAGAGGGGTAAAAATGGGAACAATGCTTTCATTAGAGAGAAAAGTACAGCTGCGTCACTCAATGGTATTCACTGAATAATACCTGCGTTTAAGTTTCTGGTATAATTGTGACTGTAGCATAGCAACTTTAAGCTTATCAAACCGTGTAGCAGAAAGTGTTGTTATTCACCACGACGACGTCTGAGAAACAGATCTGTAGATTGACTTTGAGAGGAAGCCTTAATGTGCATTAGTCTCTCCAAACCTGGCCACTGACTCAGAGCATACAGAGGGAAAAAAATCTATAGGAGCAGATGCCCTGGATTTCTTTTTATCATGGAAAATAAACATACACACACATATACATATATATATATACACGCATGTACAAGCCTTTTCCTCATAGGTGGATCTCATGCCCTCTGCCCGTGTTGGAGAACTCCAGACTGGGGACAGGAATGTTGGGAACAAGGAGCCGTGCAGGCGCCCTGGAACATCTCTGCAATTTCATCCTCGTGTGGAAGAGTTGCAACATTCCCCCTCACATTGCTCAGCCCTGGGAAGATAAATTTCATGCTCACAACTAAGCCATGGTAAACTGTTTTTTTTTGTTGTTGTTTTTTTTTTTAAGCATTCTAAAAAGGCCACTGTTATTATAGTATAACATTAGATCTAGATCAAAAGCAAGGATTTATCATTTACTGATTAAAGGTATATCTATATAATATCACAACACTAAATAAACCTAAATGCTGTAACTCGAGTTGAAGACATGTTTTCCCCTTTTGTGATTAAATGCTTTATTTATGAGTCATTCGGGGCATCATTTAGTACTAAAAGCAATACACTGAGATAATGGGAAAGTCCTGGTGGGTGGTCAGGGAACATAAATCTTGTTTTGACCTAAAAGCTTTTCAGTAATTCATATATATATATATATATATATATATATATATATATATATATATATATATATATATATATATATATATATATATATATATATATATATATATATATATATATATATATATATATATATATATATATATATATATATATATATATAATTTGGTTTACTGATTTGTCTTAATGAGAACATGTGCGTCTCTTGGGTTGCAGTTATTCAGCATGGGTGCAGCTGCATGCAATACTATTAACACTTTCTCTTTCTCTTGTTTCAAGGTCTCAGAGACGGTATGTCTTTGCATCAAAACAACCTTATAAGAGTTACTTTGCATGACATTTAAAATTTTTTTTTGCAGATTACATAAAGCCCCACATCCCACGCTCCTCAATGCCGGCTCCAGACCACCTACTTGTTACCACATGCAATCGGGAATGTTTCTTGAAAAAAGAGCAATTATTGAACACCTTCGGTGTGCAAGGTATTGCAGTATTTAGCTTGGTGACTTTCGAACTTTGGTCCTTTTGAACTTTTTTTCGGTCAAGCTGGATATTTCTCTTAATGCGAAGGAAGAGGAGCTGGCTGACCTCGGAAAAGGACAAACAGCGAGCTGCCGCCTGCCACAGACAGCAGATTACGCTTTATCGCATTTAAAGGACTGGGACCTTGAAATAATGCACATTTAATAAAATTACCTTCCAGTAGCGCAGGAAGGCGCACATCTTTTGAGTGTCACCTCATATCTGTCCTGACCCTTGCTAAGCCACTTAGACTTTCTGCTGGTGGAAAGTATTTTATCTTCCTAAACTTAATTTTCATTTCATTTAGGGACCAAAGGTAAGCCAAAGCTTTCAGTCAAATTCAAAACAGTTCAATTTTGCTCTCATCTTGAATCTTTTTGTGAGCTTAAAATGGATCAAAGGGTATTACAATGACACTACAATAGACATAAATTTAACTACGGTATTTGCAACTCCCAAGATGTTTTAAATCTGCATGCTAATTTTATTTTTTTTTAAAACAAGCAATTTTACACTTTCTCCTTGCTTATCTCATGTTTTACTGATGCACATTTACATTACTGTCCAATTTATTCATTTGCCATTAAATTAGCTAATCATTAATTTACTTCCAGATTGAATTTTATTCACTAGAAGAAAGTACAAATTACACTAAGTCCTTCATTTTTTGTAGACTGGAGAAACATTTGTCAAAGACTTTCCAGCCTATTTCAGTTGTTACACTGTGGCAATGCAACTCTTGCATTAGTCTGGATTGTTTTAGACAGTAGCTCAATCAACTCATATTCTATTGTGTCTCTTAACAAAAAGCAAAGCCTGTTCTCTTTAAGCGAGTTCATCATCGGTGTCTGATCAAAATAGCTTGTAACTTGCTTTTGAATCGTGAAAAAGGGGAAATTCTAATACTAACAAAGCATATTTGTTGCAGCAATCATATTTGGTTTATTTTTAGTGGCTAAACTTAAAACTTTTGAATCTAATCAAAATAAAGTCATTTTGACTAAATCATGTTAAGGAATACAGAATAAAATTTCTCCCCAGTGGAATGCTGGTTCTGTAGCTTCAACGTTTAAAGAGGATGTAAGATGTGTGACTTTTCAGTAACAATAATAACCAGTAAAGGGACTTCTTCCATCCTCCATCTGTTCAATGTGTCAAAAGAAAATCTGGGTTATAGACAATCACAGTAGGTAAAAGCAGAAATACAAAAACCTCACCCAGGAATTTGGGATTCACTTTACGTGCAACTGTTACTAAGCTCTCTGTTCTCATCTTAAGACTTAAGCACCAGTTTATTGTTGGCCATCTTGGACAGCAATAAAACCAGAATACGTAACACTGGGCTCGCATAATGTCTAGTTTCAAGCAAACCGCTTATTCTGATGGTGTGTTTCTGTCAACAAATCTCCAAGGTACATAAGGTGTGTTAATTTCGTTAGTTTTGCTATATAGGTAGAATTCCTTTTCTATCCTTTTTAAATGTAAAACCGGTACTGTCTCAACCTCATTTCCTGCTTCACTCCAGCTTTCTGCTGCTATTTTCAGTGAATTTCACCGAGTAGCTTGTGGCTGTGTATAAAAGATAACATCCTCACACTTAATCCTGTCTGCAGAGCTCTGGTTTATTTTCTCATCCTGTTAAAACATCCCCCTCTCACCCCCCTCTCAATAAACAGGACAGAAAAAGATAAATACCGTCCATGCCACTCCCTTTATTGTCAATGGGAATGACGTCCGCAGTTTTGTTGAACCAGTTGTCTTGCTAGTCAGTGAAGTCGTGCTGTTCTGACTCATGGCAGAGGACGCTTTAGCATCGCAGCAGCATTAACAGTCACAAAACATACCAGCCATCCTTTTATATATCTCTTTTTAGATGCTTCTGTGACTCATCGCTGAATTGTCCGATGTTAATTTCTTTTCTAATGTCCTTGGAGGCTCCCACTCCGTGCTGTCAATATTTTTGTCCAAGCTGTTTGCTGGTTTTTAGGGGGCCCAGCTCCTAACAATTTTAATTGTCTCTGTCGGTAATGATCTCTATTAGCTCCGTTATTGCACACAGTAATGCTCAGCGAAGACGACTCATCATTGTTAATATCAATATCTTTAAACCGTAAAGACTCTGAGGTGGAAATTGAAACGGAGATGCAGGAGACAGACTCGCAGAGGGAAAGGGAAAGAGATGTTCTGAAGCACTGCAGCAGAGTGAACGTGTATCCAATCTGACACCTAGAACTCCAGGCTAATGTCTTGATAGGCCATAAGTGGATCATTGCTGCCCCTTAGAAAATCTTCCCTCGGTGCGAGATAGAAGAAAAAGAGCTGAACAATCCGTATGCCTTTTAGCTGAACTGTGCACCTTGTTCTCTTACCGTTCCTGGAATTTTTTTTTATTTGATTTTTTTTTTTTTCTCCACTGTCTGCAGCCTTATTGATTTCAGATCAGGGTTGTTTTATGTTTTTCCTGCATCCCGTGCACTGTTACTGTGAGATATACCTCTCAATGCTGTGCATGATTCCAGCTCAGCGAGCCCCAGGGCTGTTTATAGTCCACTGCTGCATGGGTTCAAATGTCAACTTGGATTTCTCAATGCTGAGCTGCACAACGGTGTGACCTAGGTGACTTTTGCTTTGTCATAACTGAAACGAGGGTCCGTACATGCGAATTGTCCTACGTGATGTGCTACCAATGCATTTGACCCTCTTCCTCTTGTTAAAAAGAAACTCGTCTCATCCTCCTCTTTCATTCTATCTGACACAGCTTTCTCTTTATTTCTTTGTTGAGATTTCAGCCATATTCTCTGTTTGTACAACTACAGTAATTCTCTCAAACACCACAAACTGTTTTAATAAATCTTTACGCTGCAGCCTTTACCCGTAAATTGTGATCCTAATGGCAAAAAGTGCTGTCTATTCTTTGAAACAGAATAAATGTTAAATGGATGTTAAAATGTCTTTGAGACTCTAATCTCACCACAGAGATATACAGTTGAGATTTTTGAAGCATACGTCTAAAAAGTAGTTGAAAAAAGTTTTTGTACCACCGTGCACATGAAGGTAAAGTACTATTCTGTCACCAACAAGTAAACAAAAAAGGTTTTGCTGAAGCACTTGATGATGAAACAGTATTTCAAAGCTAGAAAACATAAACCAACTGTTGCTGTAGATAACGGCTTTTACATAAAGCACTCTCAAAGTGCTCAAAAAAAATACTTGTTTTGGCTTGTTTGTTTGCTTTGGAGCTGGTTTTCAGTTCGTCTTCATATGAAATGTACATTGACAGGACTGGAATATGATTGGCTACACGCCTGCAGTGTCGCAATCAGCGTTGACACTGATAGGCCACGGCTGTAGGTAGGTCTTATATCACGGACGGTAGTCTGATGCAATTATTTGAAATAGGTCAGTCAAGAGAGGAGAAGCTGGTGCCTGTTTTGCCTCGATGGTTTTCAGAAATCTTTCTTTTAGTGGTGACGTTCTGAAAGCAGACTTGTGTGTATGTGAGTTGTAAGGTGCAGCTGACCCTTATTAGGGGAAGCTGCACTTTAAGAAGTTTCACTGATAAGGTAATGTCAAGCGAATGCTAATTTCACTAGCAAATGTCTCATGTCTCAAAAGAGTTTACAAATCATTTGTATGTTATTTGTCCTTCTTTCAGGTAAATGGTTTTAAAGTGGTTTCAGTCTTGGCAGGTATTTCATTCTGTGTGATGAAGTAAAACAATTTTTAATTTTTATTGAATTCCCAAAATAAATTGACTTTTTGATAATACTTTGGTTTATTGAAATGAACTTCTGTAATGCAAAAAGACATGTTGATGTACTCGCTAATGCTTTCATGATGTTTTAAGATAACTGAATGTCACCGGCACCTGATCTAGGGGGATCTGAGCCAGTATCAAGTGGAATCCTGTGGAACCAGTATCTGTGGATCACAGAGGAAGCAAGTTGATACAATGCTCCTCTGGCAAGAGCTCGTTTATTCTGACACACATTTTCAATTAAAGAATTATAATAAATTATTACCAATAAATAAATAAAAAAGAATACAATTCAAATTCAATCAACAACATCCGGAGTTTCCACGAAGAATTAAACTAAAACAAAATGCACACAAAAAAAAAAATTAAATAACAAAATGCAAAAATATTAAGAAAATCTAATCCTAAATTAACATAACCAAACTGAACAAAACATTCCATCTACAACACACAGTGAACACCAACGTTTGACAGTTATAGCAAAGATCAAGCCTACCACAAATAAATACACTTTTATGAGAAATAAAAATACTACAGCACAAGCACAAATACAAACACAACACTGACTAATCAAGCAATTTAAATAAATTCAAAATCCCAAGGCTCCAACAACAAAAAGAGGCCCATATGCCGACACAGATTAAAAAAAAACTGAAAAAAAAAAAGTTAAAGACCAGAAAATTCTCTTCTTTCTCTTCATGAAACTAAACAGGGTGATGATAAAGTGGGTTGCAAATGGCTTCCTTAATGTATGCTTTCACATAGAAAATGTTTACCAATAGATCATTTAGGAAATGGTAAACCATCCCTTTTGGCAATCGCAACAATAATCACATGCAGGAGGCCAGAGTCGGCAATGCATTCAGAACTGCAAGTCAACAATTACCGGGCGGCTGGTGGAAATGACAGGGTAGACGTTAGCCGATCCCGTGTTCCCACTCAGGGCGATTGATGAGTTCATTTATCTCTCCCCTGCTTGTCTTCTGGCTTTTTGCCCCTCTGTTGGTATGAAAATGAATGGCCTTCGTAAAATGGAGAAATCATATGCTGAAAAACAAAAGAGAAAGGATAAAAAATGTGCCTTTACAATACCAGTGAGGCATATTTATTTCATCTTAAAGGGGGACTTTTGAGGTCACCCTCCAGTCCTTCCCCAGTGACATTTTCCGACTTGACATTCTGTGACATTTCCAGTTAAATATTGCTGATATTCCTGCAGAGGAATTAAAAGCATGTCTAAAAGGGAGACCGACATTAAAGCTGTTTCTCTCCCTTTCTATCTTCCTCCCTCTCTCCGCCGCTCAGTCTCTTTATCCCAAACATTCGGTTTCCCTCCTCTCCATGCAGCAACACAGGCTTACACACGCTGCCTTCTAAGTGTGGTTGACTCGCATCTCCAGGTATTAGAGGAAGTCTTTCTAATCCAGAGGGATTACTAAAAATTCTATCGTGTGGAAAATACAGGAGACAGACACAGAGTGTCTGACTGAGGAAACTTGTGGTGTTTTTTCGGCAAACATTCAAAGATTTAGACGCAGTAACATGACAGGAAGCAGTCATGCAAGAGGGGAAATAGCTTTACCTTCTACGTATGTCCTACATATCGGTGGATTGGATTTTGAAAATTCTCTCACTTTTGCTAAAGAGTCTCTGTGCCTTGATGTCGACAAGAATTACAAAATACTGAACACAAGCCCATATATACAGTTTTATAGACTAGATCTGTTTTCTTTTACGATATCTTTTACTAGACCTATGTCTTGGAATAATTCACAATCTTGTTTACCCTTTCCTGCTCTCTAGAAGAAATACTTCTCTAAAAAGCTGTTAATTGATGTGTTGTAAATACTCAAGTTATTTATTTTACCTTCGTTTACACTTACAAGTAATTTTATTGAGGGGAAAATCTATTTTTTACAAGGCAGACTTGGCCAAGGGAGCAGCTTTACAGTATACTAAAATGCGAGGTGTAAAACATAAAGCCAGGATGAAATATGAGACGGCGAGACAGTTGGACCTCAGCAGCTACTAAAACACAATGACCTCTCAAAAAAAAAAAAAACATCACTACAGTCTTTCTTAATTTCTATCTTCATGAGCTTAAGCTTACTAAATGAGATTTTGGCTTGTATGTTTAATTAAACATGATACAACTTTTATGGTCAAAGATAAATCTTTCATGAGGATTTTCCGTCAGAAGTGTTTATGATAAATACTCAACCTGCTGCGCTGCGAATGACTGTTTGGACCTCTGCAATGCCTCATAATAACTGACTAAAAATTTTAAATGACGATTGCTTTCAAGTATCAGTGTAGCAGCAGATGGAGTTTTTAGCCAATTTTCCGGTTTTCCACTGAATAATATCATTGAATTTCCACAACAGGATGACACCCAAAGTACCAATAACATTTTTAGATCCAATTTTGTCGTCATCAGGTTGAAAACTGTTTTTAATATCAACATCCCATGAAAGAAAACACGTCTATCATCTTTTTTGCACTTCAAGATAGAAATAAAGATGTTTTTTTGTTTTTTTTTAAATGACAACAAATTTTCTATACTATATATTTATCAAATACATATAAGCTGTCTGTTTTCAAAATGCTGTTTTCTTGTGGTTCTAAACAAGTTGTGTTTATCTGGACTTGATGCAAAAATAACTTTATGGATGGTAAAAGTTGCAGACTCCTCCCCTAATCTATATGAGTGATAAGTAAAAAGTTCTAAGCAACTGAAACTGAGACCAATGACGCAGGACAAGGACCCAAGATTATTTTTGCTCAAACGCACACGTGGATGGCAAGAGTTTTTGAAAAAATCTCCAAATATCACTGTCAGAGACCTGCAGAAGGAGTGGCATATTGCAGTTCTCTGTAATATATATATTTTTAAAATGCCTGATAAACAAAGATACTTCTGTACCCACCTGTAGAGATGACCATTTTGTGCTCCCCAAGTATTAATCATTTATTGTACTTTGGGGCGCACTGAGGCAGAGCTTTTTTTTTTTTACGTTTGGACAGAAACGCAGAATCAGATTTGCAGCAAGGAGTGGTGATTGATTGTAATCAAAATGTAAAGTAAGGCTAAGCTGTCTCACTAATAGATTTAATAGTTTATTCGACTGAAGGGGTGAATCACTCTTAAGGTATTGACCGCAGGATCCTGAAGGATTACAGATGGGCCCCGGGGTCGCAGGGGCAGGTGGGTGCGCTTTGCTCCAACAAAACCGCTGTGCGGATAAAGTGGTGCGTTCTAAGCAGTTTAGCAAATTAATTGGGAATTAATCTTTCTCTAAAAGAGCACCTAAGACAAGCAAATCCTCTTGTTTTGATTCCTTTATTTGCAGAAGACTACAATCAATGGTGGTATGTTCAGTTCTTAAAAACTAAAACTTAGAGATGTGCTTTGGTTGAAGGATTAAGTTATGAGAAGAGAAATATTTGGCTTTGAAGCACAAGCATGTGATTAAAAGCGCTCATAGCCTAATTGGGACTGAATAATGCCTTGCCATCAAGCTGATGCGTACATTCTCCATCCAGGTTCCACTGTGAGCATCTTCCTGGAGGATAATGCAGGATCAAGAGCTCGGTACATTGACATAATAAGCACAGTGGTAATAGAGGGCCTCAGCGGAGCACAAGCGATAATTTCTTCTGCTGTTTGTGTCGAAGCCAATCCACTGAAAAGACGAGAAACATCCGTTCAATAGAATTAAGAATAAGAGAGCTTTGTTTATCACACTTGGCGTTGGTTCGCAGGCCAGTGATACTGTCACAGTAACTGGAGGTAAACTATTGACCCATCTCTCCCTGAGATGCTTGTACACTCCGTTTGGCTCTTTGCTTCTTCTCTTTATTGTGGCAATAAACGGGCCGATCCGTTTGTTCTAATTCAGGGGATCTTACCGAGACTCTAATCAATTACCGTCATTATGCAGGCAGCTGATGGGTTTGTGGTCAGACAAACACGTTGTGGAGGAGCTGGGCAGGCTGACAGGCACCACAAGCTCCCCACCAGAAACACATAACCTGTGCAGCTGGCCATTTGCAAAAAATGTATAGTTTCAGTACAAACACACACACACACACACACGCACGCCCACAGAAAACCAGATAAATCGGCTGAATAATGGAAGACGGTGCCATTGTATTCAGTTAATTAACTGTTTTCATTATTTAAGGAGCCTTTGTTGTTTGACTGGTTGACTTAATTCCTACACTGACAATTTGAAAGATGTGAAACTTGTACCGCTTTTTCTGAAAAGAACATGTACAATTAATGGCTATCCATTTGATTTCACATGCTTTCCATACTATTCTAAAACAAGGTTTTTAGAATATTGTGTAATTTTCCATTTTCCATCTTAGGTCTCAGATGAGATGTTCATTGGTTCTTGTTTTGCTTTTTTTTTTTTTCAGGACAAGGCCAAGATCTTTAGGCAAGTCTGAGTCAAAACTAAACACTTTAAGTGATAAGTCAAGGCTAAAGTTTTCAAAGGCCATGTCTCGTAAGTTAACTCTTTAGTTTATAACAACTGTAATTAATGTCCCGGCTCTAGCACTGCCTGAAGCACTGCATTGCTGCAGGCTAGGTAATGAAATCATTACTGTTCTGTCCTATGTTGTAATGTTGTCATACAGAGAATCGCATGTACCCGATTCTGGATTCTAATATTTTATACTTTTTTAAACAAAGGTGCTCAAACTTTTTTTTTTTTAGGCTTACTAAAGCACAGGGAGGTTCTGTTTCTCTTCTGTGTATCATAACATCATGCAGGGGTTGCAAGATGAAAAGAGCCCAAATGCATTATTCATGAAAACGGCAGGTTTGAAAACAAAAAGTTTAATTACTTACTAACAAAGAGAAAAACAGAGAGTGCTGAAGATAATTAAAAAAAGCAAAGTTCACATAAGTTCAAAAAGGACAAAGCAGGAACAAAAACAATTGCTGACGAAAACAAAGCACACGTAGAGCCGGCAGAAAGCAAAGGAAACCAGAGAGAACAAGCCGTGTATCTGACGGCATTTCAGTAACCGGAGGTTGTGGGTCAGTGACTGACAACCAGCGGCAGAATTCACAAGGAAGATCAGGAAACAAGAGAACAACACAAAGAATTATAGAAAACTGCAAAACTTTGTAACAAAACGACAGAAACAAACAAACAAAAAAGAAAAAAACAAGACAACGCCAACCTTTTGTTTTGGTTGCCAAGAGTAAGCTGAAATGTAGGTGTGAAAATGATCTCATTAAACATTAAAAAAAATTAGAAAAAAATACAATGGAAGTTAAAGACAAACTTTCTTTTGTCTTGACACAAGACATTATGCATTAGTGCTGAGGTTTCAGCTCCATGTTACCTTATTTCTTTATATTGCATTAACACGTTGCACTCAGACATTACTTTTTCATCCCATCCTATCCAGTCTAGTTCCTGTGTACCGATTTTAAGATAAACTGATTTACATACCCGCAGCTCTTAGGTGTGTGGCGAACGGTTAAAATTCAACCACGTGAAACGGACCTAAATTGCAAGTATAAGGTCTGATATACTGATAACAGAACCTGCATGCATATTTCTACCTTGTTTGTATCCAACCCTTTTATTTGGAGATTACTTGCGAGAAAACAAAAAACAGCTGGACACCTTTTAACTCCCCAGATACCATCCTTTGGTAGTTGTTGCCACTTCTTGGTGTGGCACCAGCATGGCAAGTGGCAAGATAAATTTGAGCCTTAATGGCAAGTTCTCTTACTTTTCCCATTTTGAAGAGTGGCTAACAGAAATAGGTCTTGTGACACATCATGTTTATCCCCTCAGTAAACGAGAAGTAAAGAATTGCTATGTATCAGAGTACAGAGGGTGCCTTTGTTTAAAAAATATATATTTATACATTTCTCAATAAAGGACTGTTTTCCATTAATTTACTGAAAGTCTATTTTCCAGCAGCATTTTATATGTTCAAGTTTTATTGTCTCTTCCACCTGAAAAAGGAAGGACACTATTAGATATAGAGGCAACAGTGAGACTCCTGGTCTGGGAAAGTGTCTGCTCACTGCACTCTGCTAACCCCATTAGTTCTGATAGCACTTCTATATGTTGGAAATTCACTGATGGAAAGGCCTGGATGGCTGTGGAGCTTAAGTAAAAAGGGGTTTGGACGTGTAGATTGTGCAGTTACTTTGGGAAACAAACAAAAAGAAAGAAGAGTGGCAAAAATGAGTTTTATGAGTGGCATTGTGTTTTTGAAAGCCACATTTCTGATCATGTGTTCAAGCAGGAACTATAACTGAAGAGACAAAAAAGATTCCCTTCTCCTCTCGCTAACAGAGTTCTGACATTTGGAAGTCTTTCCATGGATTCTTTGTTGAATTTATGCTTGGACTTTGACTGAGCCATCTTGGCTCTCTAAACTGAACTCATTCCACTTCAGCCATGGCTGTATTTTTAGGCATGTTCTCAATCTGGTTGCAGCTTCCCTGTCCCTTTTGAAGAAACTCATCCCCACAGCGTGATGATTGCATCTCCAAGTTTTGCAGTGTTTCAGGACAATGTGCAGTGTTAATTTGTCCAGAAAGTTCTGCTTTGGTCTCCTTTGAACAGAGTAACTTTTCTGCGTCCTCTGCAGTTTGCAGCAAATTGCACACGCGGCTTTGTCGTGACTTTCTTTCACCAGGTCTTTCTACTTGTCACACTTCCTCTGTCGTCTTAAAGGAACAACTGTCGGCTGTGGTTCTTGTTCCTCATTATGCTGTTTTTTCAATGATGTTTTCTAACAAACCTTTGGATTTATATTGAAATTAAATCACACTCCAGTGGAGACAATTTAATATTTATTTAATATATCTTGATGTATTTAAGTAAAAGGGGCAACACACAAATGCTTTCTGCACTTCAGGCTTTTGTTTTGAAATAATGAATAGCTTTTCATTCTACTTGAGAATAGTCCATCCCTTAGTGTTTTTCCACGACAAAATTGTAGCAAGTTACTCCTAGGTTTGTGGCTCTAACATGACAAAATGTACAAGTATTCAAGAGTTATGAAAAAGTGCGGTAACACTGTGTTACTACTCATAGTATGTATGCTCAGACTGCATTAAAACTCTAGACTGCTTCTTCAAAACGCAATTTCCTTCATATGTTTGAGAAGTTATTCTCGCCTACACATCCTGTCCTTTACCATCAGAGACAAATTCAGCCGAGCCGCTTAAAGCTTTCAGCACTGACAGTAATATATGGTACCTATGCTTGTCAAAGTATTTGCACTCTAATCACTCTTTCATTCTCCTGTTCATCTAAAAGAACTTGAGAACACGTCGTCTTTCCCGTTTGGGATAATGCACATTTTATCTCTTAGTCAAAAGTGATGAATTCAGACAAACGGTTGATGGAACTCGCATTTCTTGGTGGAAAAAACTCAGTAATCAATACCAAATTAACCTTTTTCATCTGAGAGATATTTGCTACTCAGATTTGTCCACCTTCCCCCACCTTGCTCATCCTTTGTGGAGTAAACCACATATACCCTGATTTGCACTCATCTACAGAGTTCTTCTTGTTGACAGAGCTATTAGTCTGAGAGATGCCACGAAATTCATCATAGTCATCCCGCGGTTATTTTACAAATTCATCATTTCATTACTTTCCCCTCTGAGGGTGGTAGCAGGGAGGGTGTCAGTGGAGAAGAAGTGTTTGTGATAACATCAAAATCCCTGAAGGCAAAACAAGACATCGTGGTGCAGATAGGGCGCGGGGAGAGGAATCTAAACTCTGGTGAGTGCTAAAAGTAAGAAGAGCAGAAATTAATATGTAAATTGACGAGTGGTTGGTTGGAGGACATAAAAAGGATTTCATTATGTCTCGATCAGGAAGCCATTTATCTCAAGACTCTCAATAATTCGGGGCTCCTAATCTGCTGGACAGATAATTAATATCTGCTTATTGAGTAAATGAAAGCCATTACCTTGATTTCCTTTAGATAATTTATCTGTCTCATTGTCACACTAAGGACGTTTTCCACTTTACCGCAACTGGCATTAATCAAACGCTCAACAAAAAGCGTATGGGCTTGATTTACTTCGACAAAGCAGAGCAGAGCAGCTTTCAAACAATTCATTAAATGAATTAACATTCGCAACGGGTTCTTCTGAGCAAACGTCAAAATGATCATCTTCTTCTGTTTTAAGTTGTCCTCAACACACCAGAAAATACAAAGATCAAACATAAACACAATTCACAAAGATAAACCATAACAGCTGATGAGCATTTATCCACTCATTATGATATGAGTGGATAAATGTGGGTTTCCATTCTAGAATCTTTGTCCAGAATCATGGATTGGTTTTTTTTTTTGGAGCTATTCGGTTTTCTCTTAGTTTCCTACTCGCCTGCCAGTCTAAAAATAGAATATCTGGGTAGAAATTTATCTCCCCAGATATTCATTCTGAAAATATTCTGAACCTGGTGGGTGCTTTCATGAACCTTGGTCCCCTGAATTTCTTAACATGAGCTTCCAGCGCAGTAGACATTTTATGGGGCCGTTTCATATTTCTACTATTTTTACTACACAAACCAATGACCAAGCAATAATAATAATAATAATAATAATAATAATAATAATAATAATAATAATAATAATAATAATAATAATAATAATAATGAAAAACCATTTTTGTGGTGGCAGGGTCCTAAACATTTCTTGTTGGTTGAAAATCTCCAACAGGTTTTGCTCACTTCCAGTTTAAACTCCTTTTTTGTTTTGACTTTAACCTTTAAAAACTGGAGCACAGGCACCTAATTATATTTATAGAAAATGTGTGCCAGACTTCACAGAAGCTTGCTAAGATGCAGAGCAGATAACCAACTTTGGGGCAAATAGCTCTTGATTTTTCTTTCAGTCACATTTTTTGTTTACATTTCATACAGGGGAATAAATACATTAAAAGCTAGAAGAGCAGCAGCCTGTTTTAACGAGTTAAAAAGTGGTTGGTCTTCAAGAATTCCCACACATCAGGCATTGCAAAGATTGTTTAAATATGCAAAAAAATAATAATAATAATAATAATAATACAATTTAAAAATTGATGTTTAGCTCCTCTTTCATCACAGATTTGGCTCAGGACAGAACTTTGACTCTCCATCCTGTTGCGAAACCTGAGTGGTGAGGAGATTCTGCATCGCTTATCACCCAGGCGGACATTCAGCTCCTGGACCGAAAGCCTCCCCGCCCTCTTACAACTTCGGCCAGGTGCTGTGGCTTATCTTCCCTCTTGTCGTCTGGCTCAGCAGGTGGACTGCAGTCGGTGCTCTCTAACAGAGGTTGTCCATCTGTCCGGCGGAGCTTTGAGCGGAAACAAAAGCAGTGGGGCTTCTCCCGTAATGGGCTGAGACATTACCACAAGATTGTGCTACTGACGCTGTTGTTCACACTTGCGCAAAGCCAAGCAAACTTACAGCTGACGGCTGTCAGAGTTGCGTGGGATGCATCATGCCTCAGGCTAAAACTCAAACTGCTCATACAGTTGCTATGTGTCGTAGCTGCTGCTTGTGGCCTGTTTTAAATGGAACATGGTGACAATGACTCGTTGACTCGGTTATGCTGCCAAACAAACCTCAACTGCCTCCTGCCTTGGTTGCTACTAGACCTTTCAGTCAATCAAAGTCTATCTGTGTGGCACATCTCAGCAACACGGCAGTTCAAAGTGTTTTACATCATGAAACATAAAAGCAAAAATACATAATAAACATGTCTTATAGTCAACAGTTTTAAAAACCAATAACAGACGTTACATTTTGTCAAGTGCCATTATCAGAATCATCAATACACGTAAGATATGTGTATATTAACCAACCCAGACCCGAACCAGAAGACCTGAGAAGCCTGGAATGTTGATACAAAAAAAGCAGATCTTTAAAGTTATGTCCAAATGAGTAAATGAGTAAGTTGTCATCACTGATCCTTTATTTGTGAGAAATAAAAAAAAAACCATCATTGCACAAATATTGATTGAAATGGTTAGTATTGGAGTTAATAATCAGATCCAAAAATGTTTTGGAGGATGATTAAACACTCTCCGGGTCAAATTGACCCAGGAACCTTATTTCTGTACCTCAGAAACGAACATAAAAGGAGGGTTAACTACATTTCTGAATATATATTTTAAAAACTAAAAGAAAAATAAAACACCATGACAGATAACACTGATGTATCCAAACAAAAAGAGCAAATAAATCAACAAATATGTAATGATAAAGGGTTGGAGCTGATTCCCAGGCATAAGGAAGCCCAAAGGGAGATGCCAATCAGGCCAGGACACCATCAACAAAGTCTACTGGTTCATTTGTTGTTTCTGGTAAATAATCCAGTTTCCCACTCCTTTGTCTTTGCACAGTGGCGTTCTGCTGCAGGCTGCCCACAGGCCTGTGGAGGGTTGCTGACATGTCATGTCATCTGTCCTTTAGAAGAGATCTGTCCCCTACAGTACAAGACTATGAATTTGTCTGCTACAGTTTCTGCTTGAATGTAAGTAAATAACTTTCACAGCCCGATGGGAGCCTCCCATATTTAAACTGATCTGTTCTGACTGATAACAACATAATCCTTGTATAATTGAGCAGAATCAATTGATAGGGTCAACATAAGTTAACGTAAAAGTCATTTGCATAAAAGTCTTAAATCAAATGTACTGAATATAGATGGTATTAATTGCAGTAGCACAGTGACGTCTGGTCACTGATGGTTCACATCGGGCACTCATGTGCAGTCAGGTCAGTTTACGACCGTCGGAATGACATAATCAGAACAAGTGTTAACATCGGATGATCAGTCGGCATAACCCAACCCTCTGATTCTACAGTTTCATCCTGGTCAATCTTATTGATTGGGGCATTTACAAGACGCATTTTGATTCCGATCGGCCATTTATCAAATTGAGAGGTGCTAGACAGTGAGTTGTGTACCACAAAAGTCTGGAAGGAGCGACAATAACTATCGTGAAACATGGTGGTGGCTGCATTGTGCTGTGGGTTTTAACTTTTCATTTAGTAAGGACATTGAACCTGCAAAGTGTTGATACAATATGGATGGAACTAAGTACAGGGCAACCCTGTTGGAGGCTAATTTGATTTTCAAACAATGTACTTGATACTTGTTCACAGGCATCAGTCAGTTTTTTTATTCAAATTTCCATGTAAAATAATAATAAAAAATCTGTTAAAATATGTCTTCCATCTTTAACCATGTGCATTTGATTTTGTTTTTCTTTTTTCACACAAATAACTTTTAATAAGGCAATAAGTCTCATTCATGAACTCAAATTATTCTACTTCGTATATCAGATAACAAGGTTAACTTTCCAATTCTCATTTTCTCCCTTTCTTTTGGGAAAACCGAACTACCTGCCTTCTTGCACTATCCAGAGGATTCTGGTTTTGATCTTCTCAGCTACCTCTGAGATGAATAAATATTCATCTTGCAGCTCTTCAAACCACGGAGGATGTCTACAAAATGACAACTAAGAACAGTGAAATTGGCATTTGTGACAAAAATGCCCAGAGTGAAAAGTTAAGAGTCAAACCTGTACTGGGGCAAATTGTCAATTTTTGCATGTCTGTTCTGTCAGCAAAAATCAAAGCGTTGCACGAATCTATGTTCTACTATTTCTCTTTAACATTGAAATTAAGTGTCTCTAAAGACGAGGAGGAAAGAAAAAAGAAGAAGATTTGCTGGGATTTAAAAAAAAAAAAAAGAGAGAGAGAAAGAAGCTCTTCGTGTCTTTGCTAACCAGACTCTTGGTTTTTCTGAGGTTGAAGTCGCATCATATTTAAGATCTTCTCTGTTCTGTCTGTGAGTCCCCTGAGGGGTAAATACATGGCGGGGGCTGGCAGTGACGCTGGGCAACACTTGCTGGGGACCGACAGGAAGCTTTATCTCGACACATCTGTCACTCACCCGTGTTAGACCTTCCCTCTGCTTTCAGAGAGCTGTCAAGCCACGGTCTGCCGCTCAACTCGTCTGCACCCCCCAACGCTGTCCCCCCATCGTTATATAACCTGCCACCCCTATCACAAAGACCCATCACAAACCCGAGGCCTCACACACACACACACACCGCACGGTCGATGAAATCCGACTGCTGTGGTCGGATGCGCGCTGTAAAGGGTGCTATAAGGTATAAGACTGAATGAGGTCTTTTGCCTTGATATCACTGATCATACAGTGCTGGAGTCCAAAATAATTTCCTCTTCTCTTCCCAGCAGCCCCGTCTCTGTATCGGACATAACATCCTGAGACAGCGGAGATTGGTGGCCAGGATACTGAATTTTTCATGAGGCAGGAAAGGTTAGATAAGATCCTCCCACGTTCTGGAGATAGTGCACTTACAGATCTGTCTTTGCAGCCCGACGGTGGAAAAAAAAAAAACATTTGCATCACAGCTCAAGAGTGTGAATGTGTCCTTTTTCATGCTTAGAAGTAAATACATAGGCTATACATTAAAAATCTAAATTCTCTTTATTCTGTTGACGATGGTTGCGAAATTTTAGTAAACAGTTTTTTTTTTCTTGAGATTTGTTAGCACCATGTTTTCAAATTGCAGCAAAACAGCTGTAAAATATATTTTTATGTTACTTTAATGTATTTTTCCGTCTTTCTAAGCGTAGCGTAAATAGTTTGAAATGATTTGCACATATTTTCGAGGGCGTTTTAATGTATTGTACAGGTGCTCCTCGTAACGTTGTCAATTTAATGTCATTCACTACATGCAGAGGGACGTTTTTCAAGCATTTGCGTTTTCACTTTGATCATCGTGGCTTAGAGTTGATGAAAGTCTAGAGCTTAGTTTTTAACACACTAAGATTAATATATAATATATAACATCTATATGATCTCTCTATCTTGTAGATAGCTTATGTAAAATGATCATGGCTCGTTTTACATAAAATCCTACACCAATCCAGCGCGTCAACGAGAGAGATCTATTCCTGAATTAATGAAGCCAAAGATGCCTGAAAAAGTGGCCTTCGTCAATTCTGCAATGTTAGCAGGTCTGATTATTCTGCTAGCAATTTTATCATTATTATTAACAATGACATGTATTTGTGACATGTAGCCTATTTGTGTGGGTCAGGTACATTGTGCAGGTGATGTGATGTGCGTTGGGGGATGTGTTTGTGTTTGTGAGTCAGGTGTGGTGGTGGTTTCCGTGCGTGCCAACCAACGATTTCCCACAGGCGTCCTTGGCCTCACACACACTTCTTTCCGTCTCTCTTTCGTTGTCACTCAGAAAGACACTTTTGTCTCGCTCCTGAGCTTGTGCTGTCCTCTTCGTCACACAGCAGTCCAGCCGTTGTTATAAAGCTGCACATTAGCCGCATCACAACGTTTAAAGCTTGTGAAAAAGGTAGTGGCTTATAATCCGGAAATTACGGTACATTTATGCCATTGTCAGTAACGGCCGTGGTTGTGGTTGTCTGCCAAGTTCTGCTTTAAAATTTAAATCAACATCTCTTGTCTGCCAAAGGAAGCATGAAGATCTCTAAGATCTCTCCTGCCAGATTTATAGCCCATGTCCTCACACTCTTGATGGGGTTTCACTTCACAATTGTCCCACAAGACTATGCTTTTCTCTGCTGCTTTTTACACCGTACTTTTCCCGCCACTAAACTATACATTAATACGGTTGGGTACAACACTGCGTTAACAGCTGTCAATACTTTTTCTGCTCTACCCTTCTTGTAGGACATGAAAAGCAACAAAATAGTATTCAAAATAACTGAACAGTGGATTTAATTGCTTTTAAGTAGCAAAAATACAGGCAATGAGACACCTTCTGAAGCCATGCAAGGAAGAATCCTACACCAAAATGTGAGCTGGGTTGTCGGGAAAGCCTTGAAGGCGTGCCCGGTAAATACTCCCTGGGGTCCTTACCCCCCACCCCCAGGCGGAGGCATTCACAAATATTGCCATAATCGCTGAAAAGCGCAGCGCTTGCCAAGCCCAAAGCCCAGATGTAGTGCACAACATGTTTCAGCTCTCAGTCGTAAAGGTCAGCGGCTGCTTTTCAAACACAGATAAGAAAGCTGCGCTGCCATTTCCAGTCATATTCTCAACCACAGGTTGCAGTCTTTTTGCAGACAGCAAAAGGCTTCCTTCTCTCCGCCTCAGCCGAAACAAGGCGGCATCAGAGTGGAGGGGGGGGTGAAGAGAGCCGTGAATCGTTGTATTCGCTGGAACTTTCCAGCAGTTTATTCCGAGAGTCGATTCACACCCACATCATTTAAGGACCTTGTGCGTATGCATGCGTCCCACCTAATTAACTGGTAAATATGTCATATCCCGACACAGCAGCCCACCGAATCAGTTCAGTCTCTGTTCAACTTCCCCGGGTGGTCTTCAGCGGAGGACATGTTTTGACACGCAGGTCGCCACTAAATTAAGCTTATGCGACACCAGCAATAATCAAGAAATGTCATTCCATTTGTGTTGAGCTCCAGCTCGTTGAGCTGACCATTAACCAATGATGACTCACCACTTGTTTGGCAGCTACAATAGCACGAGAAGGCTCCTTTTTTTTTTTTTTTTTTTTTTTTTTTTTTTTGCAAATAATGTTTCCAGAACTTTTATTGGAGCTAAGCTGCTTTTTTTTCATATCACGGGTTAAAAATGACCTTTAAGTGCTTTTCATAGCTGAAGACTTGTCAAAGCATAATGTGGGAGGGTGAGCTGATGGGGGTGTAATTTGTGGGAACATTGTGAATTTTGAGTATGCAAAAAAAGACAAATTCCAGCCTCTATGATAGCTTTTTTTTTTCTTTTTTTTTTGCCAAATGACACTATTTTTCTTTTTCTTTTTTTTGTCAGAGAACATCAATAAGCAAAATAAAAAAGTTACATTTTTAATCATTCTGATGAACATTTCAGGATTACCTGGGAAACAATTCTGATCTTGTCATCCCGGCGCACACAGCTTGTAATTTATGCTCGTTTTACCACATTAGGGATTCCTTTGATAATGGCTCACACTGCCAAATGAAGGACTGGTAAATATTCTACAAGTGCAGGTATACTCGCCTCCTCTGACACTCAAGGACGTACTTTGTTTAAATGGGAAGGGAAGCTGGACGAGAACTGCGCTGCTCATTTGATGACCCCTGCTGATGTGCTTTGATAAATATGTATGTGCTAGTGGTGTTTCTGTGCAGTCAGGCAAGGTTATTTTACAAAAGTAGGCATTTGTAAATTCAGAGCAGACATGGGTAATTCTGTTAGGAGCAGAAGAAAAAGGCAGTTTTTACCCTGCTGAATAAAGTGCCTTCTGAGAAACCGATCCTCTTTGTTACAACCAAGACAGCCTGAGGAGTAAGGGCGAGTTTTCCATTAAATGAAACATGATAAATCATACATCAATGTCAGCACCACTGATTTGTGGCATTCATGTGAGAAGCTTTTAGTCAGGCGTAAAACATTATTGATTGATGGTATGATCTGGCAAATGTTGAGTGTCTTTTCTTTTTAGTCATTGTGCTAGCATGTCTAATTTTAAAAAAAGACGAGAAAAAAAAAAAAAGCAAACATGGAATGGATGTAGTCATGCATAAATATACCAGCAAAACTAAACTTTCATTTGCCTTTTAATTACAACTTTTACCGGTTTTAGAAACAATTTTAGATAAGTTATTGGTCCCTTTGAAATATGGTTTGTTTGCTTGGATTGCGCAGATTGTACTGCCCAACCGGAATTTCTCACAGCTAACAAGGGTAAGTACAGATCACCCAGGTATAACTTCAAAACTGGTGGAAGTGCTTTTTTCCATTTAGAACAAGTCTTTAAACTGTGTCTTTTTGACGGGGAGTGCTGAGCATTTCGGATTGTTAGAGTTCAGTTTTAGCAGTTTTAAAATTATATATAGCTCATATTTGCCGGCAAGTTAAATAATCAACACCTGTTTACAGTAGACTGCTTCTTGTTTAAGGTGACAGCCGGCAAACTCAACCAAGATAAAGCTGCATAGAAACACAGAATTCGTTTGACTCAGAAGAACAACGTGAAATGTAACGATGGCTGTAAATGTAAGATGACATAAGTATACACAGACCCATCATAAATCAGATTATTGTTGAAAGATTTAATCTATTTCAATTAAAGTCAGCTAAACACATTATATGGCTTATTAACACCCAGGCTGATGGTTTTCAAGCCCTTAGTTATGTTAATTATGATGATTTGAGTTAATAAAAACAGGATATTTAAGATTACAATATTACCTCAGACCAGTTAAGACATTTTTAATGCAGAAATGTGGGTTAATGACCTTCCCAAGTAGGTGAACTAAAACCAGACTCTAAAGAAAAATGGCCCAAAATTCCCCCACAGCAGTTGTAAAGGAATCATAGCAAGCAACTACGATTGATGAGCAGCAGACCAGCAATTAGGTTAAATGGGCAATCATTTTTTAAAACAGGCCCGCATCGATTTGGATTCCTCTAACAATTTCAATTATGCTTTAAAAGCTATTTGTTTTTATGTCAGTTTTTTTTTTTCGTCTTTTGAAATGAGATGATTTGAGGGATTTAGGAGTTCTGAAAAAACAAACACAGAAAAAATTTATAAGAACATTTTTTTGCAACATTTTTTTCACTTTGATAGAGAAGGAAATTTACCAAAAAAAACCAAAACAAAACAAAAACATTTTAACATTAAATTATTGCATCTAATTGTCATTGCTGTTGTTTGTGGTATCATCAATTTCCTTAAAAAAATAAGTTGAAATTATTTTTTATTAAATTCAATTAATATAACATTAATTCTCTTGGTGTACATAAAATTCTTACAAATTTTGGAGCAAGTAAGATTAGAATTTAGCTAAAGTTCTAAAAACAAATAATACTACAGGATTAAATAAAGCTTCAATTTTCTTCGTTGGTAAAAAAAAAAAAAAAAAATCCTCAAGACACCATGAATCCACCATGGTGACCCCACTATAGGCGTCAAAGTTTATGCCATCATATTAATGTCCTCAGCTTGATTCCTCCCTGCATTACTTAAACAACAGTTGTGAGATCAATGGCGCCGCTTCAAGAATAAATGGTGTTTCATCGCTTGTGACATTACTGCCAGGCTTTATTTCTTGTGAACTCGACTCCATTTGTGGCTGACATCATTTATTGTGATGCTGACGCGACTGTGTCAGGAAGATTATTGATGCTTTTGTTATGCATTGATAAAAATGTGTTTATGGGCTCCGTCCTTTAGCAGTTTTACATTATTAAAGAGAAAATGCCAAAAATAATTTATTTCTCCCAGCGGAAGCCTTGAAATGCCACCCTGTTTTGTATTTTCTTTTTTCTTGTAAAATTAATCACAGTTATTCTTTAAATATTGAACGGAGAATCTTCCTTCCAATCATTTTGGCAACGTGTGGCCTTCTCAAGTTCCCGAAGGGGTAATCACTACATTTCCCAGTGATGCCTGCTTGGCTAAGCAGTTTTAATACACAAATCAATTTTGCATTACCCCCCTTTGGCTGTGAGTGCTCATAGTGTGAGAGCCATGAAAAATTGATGGGCCTTAGCATGCAGATTGCACCTCCAGTGAATCTTAAATTTGTCCAGGCCCTCTTTTTAAGAAGACAATGTCAAACGGGTGTTTGTTTTGCGAGTAAACTGTTGGCATAAGTCTTCTGGTTATTTGTTTATTTTATATCTTTTGCTGTTGAAAGAACAGCAGCTGCATAAGAATATTAAAATAGAAACATTTTAGTATCCCCAAATGACATTCACATGCAAAGAAACAGACAATATAAACAAGCCTCCCTCTCCTCCAGACAAAAAAAAAATCATCATCAATATAATGACCAGTATCTTAAAAGTCATTTGTTTTTGCCATACTAATTATACCGTGTCATTCTGTGAGGTGCTCTGTATTTTCGCCGGCTGATGACTTGAGCGCTCGAAGAAATTACAGCTCCCATAATTAGCTCCAGCTATGAAATGTAGCTATCACGGGAGAGAATGAGGAGATTTCACACCTCGGAAATTAGATTTTGCAAGGTGCTGTGCTGATGTCCTTGAGTACGGGCACATCAAAAAACCCTTTTGTTCCGCTCGCACTCGGCCCTTTCTGTGACAGATGTAGACAAAAAATATGCGGGGAGCAGCCAAATGATCAGCAGGGAGGTATTTTTGAAGATGTAACTGCCAAATTTCATATTAAATGTCAATTATAACTCCTACCGTGGTGTTTTCAATTGTGCTGTTTACTCTTTGTTGTTAAAATTAGTTAAATTTATACCTGCAAATTTGAGGGCCACAGAGGACGGTGAGAGTTGGAAAGGTGATTAGAGCTAAATAAATAGAGCTAGCGCTGGATAGAAGCTGCAAAAGACTCAAGACTGAATCAGTGTCTCACCTTCTAGCTGGCCAAAAGGTCCAAACACACAATCAACCAATGGAATAGTTAAAGTCTTTATTGATGCTCCCCATTCAGTCTGACTGAACTTGAGTCTCAAGACTTGTAGACATAAACAGACTTTTAGCTGTGATTGCAGAAAAATGTTATTCTCTAAACTATTGGCTCATAAAAACGGAATTTAATGCAGATCATCCCTATTTGGATTTTATTTTTGTAAGAAATTTAACACTGTATCAATTTTCTTCTATGTCACAATCAGGCACTAAATTATGTTGCTCTACTGACTAAAGTCTAAGCACAATGCATTGATGTCTGTGACTATAAGGAGACAAAAATGTGGAAAGTTAGAAAGGTATGAATACTTTTGCAAGTCGCTGCATCAGAAGATAATTTACACTTTTGAATAACTGATGCTTGAACAATTAAAGTGCTTCAGTTTCCAGTTCTTTTCAATTGGAAACTGAGGTGTTCGTTTATTCCCAATGTAGGTAATCTCATCATAATTATTCCTAAAGTGTTTTTGTCAACTTTGATAATCTTTTTCTTCTTTTTTTTCCCCCCTTTCTTTTAAGCCCCTCTGCTTATTGTCTTGTGTGCCTTTTCACCAGCCCATGTGTTGTTGTGGGGGGTTTTTTTTGCCTAAGGTAGAGCTCTCAGTATTGCCTGGTTTATGAAAGGTGATTTAGAAATGAACCTGCCTCGCTTTCTGGTTTCTCTGCGGAGATGGGAGTTTGTTGCCATGACAATAGTAATGTCACTTCAATGGCAGAGATGTTAAGATGGCGGGTGCGTAGCGTTTCATATGCAGGTGCTGCGCACAGAGGAAAAGTGATACAGATAATGGAATCAATTTCCTGTGATTTCTGAAGCAGAGAGCTCACTGAGGGGAAAAAAATAAAGGAATTAAATGAGGTTGTGCTAAACATCAGCCGCTGGTTACCGACGGCTATTTGACTTCAGATTGCTGCTTTGCAAGTAAAATGGGGACAAAAACACACAAATGTCTGCTTCCTTTTTATTATCTTCTGTGTGCCCAGCACAAGGGGCTTCATATTATTTTCAGCCGCTGTTTAAAAATGGAAGGAAAACAGGCGCCCATGACAACTTGATATTCCAGAGGAATCCGGTTAGAAGTAAAAGAAGTAGGGGCCTTTACCCCTAACAGTGGAATCCAGAGCAATTGGGACGAAAATAAAGATCTGAAAAGCGGGTATAATGTTTCCTATTTAATGCATGGCTAAGTTGCAAGCCCTGCATATTCAATAGTCTGCAATACAATATACTTGCTGATGTATAATGACCAAGATTTTTTTCAGCCGCTCGTGTCCTGTCAGCATTTATACGTTTGTCTTCTACTTCTGACCTGATTAACCTTGTAAAAGATGGAGTCCTTCTACAACAAAAGAAATATCAGGCACGATTAAAGGGATAGCCAAGGATTTCTGATCTGACATTGTGTTAAAGGTGGGAAGGCATTTATTAACCAATCTCTTGGCATATTGGCATATCAGATTATGCCAGAAATGACTTTTTTAGGGTAGATTTTGACTTTGCAGATTTCTTTTGCCTACTTTTTTTTTATCTCATTTATGTATAGAGTAGCTGAGCTTCACCAGCCACCAGAAGTTGGGGTTGTATCCAAATTTACCTTTCAGGCTGCGTGCTTGTTTTTGTGAGGAGACGTCCCAGTTGGTTTCATACGTGTTCGCAAAAAAACCCAGAGAGCCAACTAAACTGAATGCATTATTTTTTTTGGCAAGTTATTCTTATTTTTATTTTTATTGTGTTGTTAAAAAAATTAAAAAAAAACTCCCCAATAAATCAATTATTTGTTTTCCACATTTCCAGCTTTTGCTTTATTTGTATTTACTTATCAATTTCCCATGCCATATATGTGTCAATAATATTGGCTAGAGTTATTTTGAAAATCTTTCTTTGCTTAAATTACATCAGCCTTGGAAGATACATGCCACATGTTGCATCAGAATAAATTTCCTACAGGGTCTCACACAGCAAGTTCACAACTGGTCTGGTCTGGCTTGTCTATCTTTCTTATGTTTTTTTTTGTTTGTTTTGTTTGGGAGGTTTTTTGTGTAACTTATCTGTGAAAGACTAGGCATCTGGTTGTCCTCTGAGACACATGAGTATGACTGACAACTCAGTGTAGTTCCTTCCTGTATACAAACATCCAAAGACTTCTAAATAATACAGAAAGCAAACACTGCGAATGCACACTTCGATGAGGTTCTTATCTTACATCCTTGGATTTTCAAAACAATTTCACAAAAGTTTAAATGTAATTTGAATGAACAGTACAAAACAATTCAGCAGAGACATTGTTTACACACCATTGTCATTAGAAACACCCAGTCTAGGGTACAGCAAATATTTCAGCAGCAAAATGTTAACAGGATTATTTGTTATTGTCCAACTGTACCGTGTCTAAGTCTAGCACTGTGATTAATTTCTTGAGGTTTTTGTTTACGAAGTCAAAAGAAAAAGTAACTGTAAAACAACAAACCTGTCTGACAACATGAAGTAGGCTAACAGGTTCAAAAAAGCAGCCATTATTGGTTTTCTTTATGTAAACATCTTTTCAGTGTTTTCTTTCACGTATAAATGGAGCACAAAGCATTTGTTTTATGCTTTTTACACAAATGTAATGTTACTGGGGTTTTGTTTTTGCAGGAAAATGGCTTTTAAGATTGCAGTGTTTACATCAAACCATTGCTTACGAGAAAAAGGTAAGGCAATGTAGCAAGTTACCAATAAGGATTTGCTTCAATAATATTTATAGAAGCAAACATTTCTTTTTTTACAAAAAAAATGTTTGTTATGTAATTGTTATAAATGTCGCCATGTTGTGATCATTAAATATGACACAGATAATCTGTGAAAATATCAAGCTACTGCACCTTCTCCTAGTGCTAACATTGAGAACTGAAGAAATGCATCACTGCCAGTCATAAACAACCAATCAGAGCCCGGAGGAGGATCTTAGCGCTGTCTATCAATGTTGTGTACTAAAGACAGAGAAACAACAGTTTTCTGAAATGTTTTGCCGTTCCAGGAAAATTGTTTATCCGCCGTCATTGATGGCTATGCTAACTAGCATGAGCAGTCATGGCAGGCTTTGTTGTGGTGAACCAGCTGTGAACCAGGGGTGCATGATCGATAGTGCTAAGACCCTGCTTCTGGCTCTGATTGGTTGTTTCTGACGGTGTAATTGTTTAGATGACAGGAGGTAGAGAAGCTCAATTTCTTCACATACTGTCACTACAGTTTTAAAAAATATGTGGAACACACAAACCTATATATATATATTGTGTGTGTGTGTGTGTTTTAGATCTGTATCTTTTGCACTTTTGCCATTTTCGTGATGTCTTCTAACTTCTTCAGGGCAGCGGGTTGAGTACACTACCTCTGTGTAATGCTCTTTTCCTTTTCTCCAACACTTCAGTTCTGTTTGTTCCATCAGGAAATAGCAAAGTGAAAGCTATCTGTTTTGTCAACCTCCTGTAGACTCGGCCCAGCTGCAATGAATTTAGCTCCCCATTATGAACCACAAAGCCACTTGGCTGGAAGGTGGCCCGGTCTCCCATCACTGGACAATCCCATTGATTGGACAGTTCACTGAACATAATTTTAGACATGTTGAAAGGGACATTAGCTGCCTGTGCAATCTGTTCCCAGAAATACTGGGCTTCTATATCAAGTAAAAGAGGCTTTGCAGCCAAGCTTTTCTCTGTTCACTGACAATTATCTGCATTAGAGCAGCTTGATGGTAAGATGTCTTACCTGTGTAATGAGGACGCTGAAAGATGAGATTGCTGCACTTATAAAGCAAATAATACCAAATTAGTCTGCACTACATATGAATCGTATTTCTTTTTATATGTTCAAGAATTAGCTACAAGACTGTAGAGCTAAGGCAGCAAGAAATTAGGTGCCCTTTAAAACCTTAGACGTTGACTTAACCTTGCATATCTATTGAGGATTATTTTTATAGTCTCAAAGAACATAAAGGGGGGGGTGGAAAGCATATTATTAGAGTCAGTTGTACTTTCTAAGTCAAGTTTTTATTGAATGGTGAGAAATGTTAAAGGTTGATAAGACATAAGAATGTAAAGTAGCATTTGTATTTAGCAAACTTCCAAGCCAAAAAAAAGCAAGACACCTGGTGAGGGAATAGAAAAAGTATTAAAAAAGCAAATAGAAGATTTTTGGTTCAGAGCCACTTTATTGTTATACATAAAAAATAATGAAAAAAGTAAGTTCTGAATTAAAAGGGAAGTGGTAATATAATCAGTTATCTAAATTCATGACTTTGTTAATCATTGCATCAACCAGTTAAGCTTGTGACAACATATGGAGGTTTCTCTGAAGTTGTTAGATTTAGGGTCTGAACTTGGTTGTAAACACCAGTTTCAGTGAAATATGATGATTCCGGTTTTGCATGGTAATGTTATTTGCCTTCTGATGCTTCAGGTAAGAGGAAGTGCTTTGAGTCTCACCTCCAGACTGCTGTATGTGCGCGCACTCTGATGACACTCCATGTATAACTTTTAATAAACAACCAGGTATTTTATTGACTTTGGATCATTTTGTAGAGCATCTTGGTGAATATTTCCTCTCCTCAATAATCTTGGTGTACTCAGCATGTTTATGATCTTTTAAAATCTTAAATAAAGCCAAATGTTGAAGTACTATGGGTTAAATTCGGGCTTCCAGTCCAAAATGACATTTCAGAGTGTCTTTTATGCCGTTTTGCAAATTGCAAATGGAGGAAACGCTTTTTGACATTTTTGTTCTCAGCAGAATATGAGCTTATTGAAAGGAGCTCTAAAAAAGGTGTCGAGTACCCAGATTATATTTAACCTAGTTTTCAGTTATGAATCAAACTTTAAAAGCCAGTTCTTCCTCACTAATTAGTTTCTCTGGGAGTTTCTGTTTTAATTGTTTCATAACTCATAAAAGCTCTTTCAATTTTTTTTACAAAATGCTTGTGAGCAGTTGCTGCAACTAAAGATGCATGTCTTTTGGTTTCTCTGCCATATTTACACTTGTAACTTAAGTTGAAGTTTTTACACATTCTTTTTTGCAATACTTCTATAGCTCAATCGGATTGGATGAAGAGTATTGGTGAACAGCAGTGTCCATGTCTTGTCTCAGATTATCAATTGGCTTTAGACCTGGACTTTCACTGCACCCTTATCACACATCTGTTGGTTTTGTCCTCTAGTTGACTGTTTAGGGTTAGCATGATGATGTTAGCCCCACATCTCATCCTCTGGATGGTTTATTCAAGTTGTTTTCCTCCAAAGAAAGTATCTCTATTGATGCCAAAAAGTTTTATTTTGGTCTTATTTAAACAGAGATTCTTTCTTCCACATGTTTGCTGGGGCTGCCTATATAAGAAACTGTTAAGGGGATTTCTTATTACTTTTTTGCTAGTCTTCCATCTAGGCTCTTTTTGTGGAATACATGACTAACAGCTGCCCTGTCAACAAATTCTCTCACTTAAGCCTTGAGTGTCTACAGCAACAAATTACCTCCATCCCTCTCCCCCCAAACAAGATTGAAGTTTGTGGCTGTAACGTGTGAAAAACACTAAAGGGTTTCTTGTGTGCCCAAAACTCTTTACCCTGTTTCTGCTTTGTCTGTGTTCGAACTTACCACAGAAAGGTCAACTGCTTGCATTCAAAGCATGCTCTCTTTTAGAGTGTGCATTTTAGAACCGTTTAGCATAAAGTCAGCAAGAGTCTGCCTTGCGCATTTGCTATATACCTAAAAGCATGTGTTAGCAAGTAAGAGGAAGATGGGAAAAAATGTTGAAGGAGAATGGGAGAGATGTGAGTGGCCCATCTATGAAAGCACCATTAAATTGTCAGTTATGATGGATGTTCCGCCTTCTCTGCATTAACTGGTACATTAGAAGTCATTAATTCTTCAGGATGTGCACTGGAGATCAGAGCCTCCCAGGGGGTCTCACTGCCTTGATAAAGAAAGGGGGTGACAGAGAGAGGAGGATAGAGAAATATTGGGATGCAGGAAGAGATAAAGAGTCCGCCAGCTGAGATGAGAGAGACGGGACGACTGGGAGTCTGAGTTTTGATTTTGACACAACATATGCTGTCTTGTTTCAAGAGGGCTGGGTGGGTGAGAAGGGATTGTCCACAGTCATTAATAGGCACTGCAGAAGCATTTTGTTTTGTCAAAAATAATAATGAAGAAGAAAACAGACTTGATACTCTTTAAGGAATTGCTATCTCACTTACAGATACATTTAGTCCCTGTGGAAACAAAGTGTTCAAAGCAAATGGTATCCTTGTTAATACCCTTGGATCTAGTAGTTCCTAAAAGCAAACATAGAAAATCAAAATATGTTGTAATTTGAAAAATAAATCCCCAACCATAGCTTGTGAAACATTTCCATAAAACAGATCAACTTATCAAGTTACAAAAGCAATCAAATGTGGTTTCTTAAAAAAAAAAAAAAAACAGCAGCTCCCCCCTGGTTGTTCTTTGTAACTTGTCAAGCCAGAAAACATCATTTCAGCGGCAATTAAACAACAATTACCAGACAGCCGCATTTTGATGGGTGACTAGAAATTGCTCACAATGTTGCTAATGCATTCCTCTCCCACACGCAGGCCACAAGCAAATACAGCAGAAGCTCAAACATCACAAAAAGCACTGAAAAGAAACATTTGAAGACTGGCCATTTATCTCGCCTGCCCAATAACACCCTAAGGAGTTGAGATGGTTCTTGTGGCTCCTTGAGATTTGGTTTTAATGACCTGCTTTGCACATGAGTGACCTGCACCATCTGCCGTGTTTAAATGGAGTAAGTATGTTGAATAGACAGGTCAACAGGGACAAACAGTGGAAGTCAGCGCCTCGCAGCAGGCCGAAGCAAAGCTCTCAACAGTGTCCCAAAGTACTTGTTATGTTTGGGCCGACCACAACCACCCGCAGGTATTTATCATGTGATGACAGCAGGTCACAGCCAAGTGACACCACTTTTGTTACAGCTGCTTCCTCCGAAATGAGCGTTGATGTAACACGCTTTCTATTTTGGAATATTTATGTATCTTATTTTTATTTTTTGGTTTTCTTGGTTGTACCTAAGATGTAAATGTAAGTAAAATTTGTTTCTTTGCCAGTATATCCAAATTTTCCAGAAATATCTCATTATCTTTATCAATTTGTTGTTGTATTTTGATTGCTTCAGTACTAATCTGTAGAATTCCCGTCTTTACATGACTCGGATGTATGAATACCCCATGATCCTAGTGTCTGTGTGGTCTTGGACTTCAATTGGGTCAAATATGGTGTCTCTAATGGCAAATTAACCTTTGGAGACAGGTCAAACTAGAAGCAAAATTGAGGGGAAAAAAAAAGAAACTGGGACACATTCCTGGAAGCAGACTTCTTGTGGTGTTCCAGATAGGGGGGACTAAGCGTGCCCATTTCTTGTGGCAATATCTGGTTCTAGGGACAGTTTCACCTTACCCATGGCAATTGAGCTAAAGCTGGTGTCTGATGTCAAGGCATATCAACCAAAAATTGTTAGTTCACACTCAGCTTTGGCTAATTCGGGTTATACCCGGTTATATGTTCTGAGTTTGCTTATGCACTGAACAACAGCTCTGATTATTTTGCCTTCTTTCATCTGGCAATTCCCTTATTGCTTATGTGGACTATGATGCCCTTCCAAGCAATGATGAGGTTTATCATAAGAGACTAACTTTGATAATTTCAGAGTTTGAGTGTTGTTTATATGTGTCTGTGTGAGGGATATTGAGCTAACTCCAAAGGGTTATGTTGTAACTCTATAGCTAAAGTAACAGTGATCTTATTGAACAGTTCTGTCTATACTGCTCAGCTCTGGGAATAAGCTCTGCACAGACCTAGACTTGTGTTCTCACTGCTCTTGTTTGTAGTGACCATTGACTGGATCGTAGGACATTCATGATGTTAATGCATTGTCTGTTTTTTAAAGTGTGGGTTTTTCAGCAGATTATATTGTTTTAATGGATTCCTCAAACTATGACTTCTGGGAAGTTGTGAGCTATTAAGTTGAAATAGTTCAACGTAAGTTTAATTTGATTAAACTTGGATAGAATTGATGCCTTGGATATGAACAAGAAAAGGTTTCTTTTTTGTTTTCAGTTTTATTGTCATTACACTCGTCTCTTCTACTTTGGGGGGTTTAGATATGGAAAGCATTCAACACCAAAATGAAAGCTCTGAATATTGTTTAAAAATCTAAATTTTATTTCCTGTGAAGTTTCAACTTTTTCTCTGAGCTTAACAAGCCTTTGACCAGAAAATCTAGAAAGGTTGTTTGAAAATCTAATCAAGATAATGAACACATAATGACTCTTTATAATGACTCACAAAAACACAAAAGCTGAATAAAGAGTTTACAAACTTTGGCTCTGAATGATGTTCTCCTTTCCCTGTTTGCTATGATAGGGATCTTTTTATTTTTCTTTCTTTCTTTTATTTTTTGCGCTGTGTGTGGGATTGTATTTTGAAAAGGAAGGGTTTCAACCCCAATTTCTGTATACTACATTGTTAACCACTCCACCAACCCCTTACCTCCATGCCCACCCTCATGTTCTGGTCTTATAAATTGCTTGACATAAAAAATATCTCCAAAACATATATATTCAACATCAAGTCATTGTTCCACAGTTATCACATTTACAGCAACTGCAGGGATCGGGACAGTGAAACGTATTTTACATGTCAAGGTGGATCATTTTCCACTAACCCTCTGACATAACTAACTCGTCGTCTCTTTTATGTAGACTGCAGCTAATGAACAGAATAAAAAGCCCTCACGGTGATCGGGCGTGTTTGTTTTTATCCTTCATGGTTCTTGGCTGATGATGATCATGGCTGACCTCGAGGGCGTTGAGCGTGCTGCACCTTCACTCTATTACTCCACTTCAGTGCAGCCCACACATTTCCGAGTGAGGAGCTGAATGGAGTGGGGCTCTCAAAGCACTGAACCCTCTACTGAGCCGACTGACCTGTAGCACATTTCTCTCATCTCCCAAGACCTTCCCGGAAAACGGGCAGGCCCTGACTAATTACTCTTAACAACAAGTGGGATGTGGGCGGTTTGTAATTGGCAAGAGTCAGCATTCAGTGAAAGATCACTCATCCTAAGGGCATTCGTGTCTGAGCCTTCCTGTTTTAGTTGTCTCTCCTCAGCCCGATGATTTCTGTTACTGTTGCCCACTGGTTTTTATGAATACGTACATTTTGTCTCGGAATGGGCCAATAATTTTTCATTTGATTCAGAGTGTAAATCCAGAGGAGAATGGCTTGATGGGAACATAAAAGCAATGTCATAAATACTACAGAGACAAAGGAAATTCATGGGCAGGCTTCAAAATGGCCAGCCAAAGTAGCCAGAAAAATGTGGAAAACGTCGAGCTCCAACATGAGCTTGGGTGGAATGCCATAAATTACAGTGGCAAACCCACTGACAGGAGGCCAGCAAGAACAAAGCCTCTCTGTTTGCAGTCTGAGTCGCAGCAACAACTGCCATATAGGTGGTGATTACAGGAATGTACTGGAAAGAATTATGTAATGTACAAAAAAAAAAACTTCATATGTTTTTCTCCAACTCTTCTAAGTCTAGAACCACCATTCTCAATTGAAAAGGGCAGATTGATCCTTTTGTGTTGGAAGTCAGTCTCAAGAGAAGCAGTTCAAGTACAGTGTGGTCTTGTTGATTGTGATGGCTGGATGGATTGCAGAATGAACAGACAGCGCTGAGTTTTTCTACCCTTCTAGGTTCTGGCCTATAAGGGTCGTCATGAGACATGTACCATGACAAAAACAACAAGAAGCTCGATACCTCCAAAGGATAACTAGGCTCATCCATAGCGTCAACCATGGAGTCAGCTGAGGTTGTTCAGGTATCTGGTCTATAGAGGAGGTTTTCTTGGAATATCCCACGGGGATAAGACTCAGGCAGATCTAGCATCTAAGGAAAGGCGTAATACAAACACCAAATAATCTTTCCTATGATCATATATTTCTTCTCACCTGAAAAAAAAAAAAAACTTAGGATCACCCAGAATGTTCTGGAGAGTGTCCCTGGGGAGTGGGATATCTTGGTTTTTCTCCTGGACTCATTTCCCCTGAGACTCGATCTCGAATAAAAGGAAGACGCAGGATGAATGTTGAAGGAGACGGTGTTTAAGGTGAAGCTGGAGTTTTCGGCTTTGTATTTTACCAGTGCAGCACCTTTGGGAGTTTCTGTGTTTGCTCTGGTTTGAATTGAAGTTGTTTTACTTGGTGTGACAAGGACTGGTATTGACTTCCACTGAAACCTGCAGCCTGAGAGTAGGGATACCATCCATAGATAATTCAAAATCCATTTCTCCCCCAAAGC
Source organism: Gambusia affinis (assembly GCF_019740435.1). Taxonomy (NCBI): domain Eukaryota; kingdom Metazoa; phylum Chordata; class Actinopteri; order Cyprinodontiformes; family Poeciliidae; genus Gambusia; species Gambusia affinis. Next base: position 14,113,926 of record NC_057885.1, on the reverse strand, counting down.
AGGTTGAGCCAGGAGCCGAGGCCCCGCTGTTTAAGTCGACGCTCATCGGTTCATCATTCTCAATAAAGCTGCAAGTCCGATACCCTTTTCAGGGGGAGCTGTAATTATGGTGCATTCAGAGTGATTATGCAGGGGTGTAAGAGCGGCTGGCAAATAATAAAGGAGACTTCACTTCAGCTGTCAGCTGCCATAATGCTGAATGACAAAGGAAAATGTAGAGAAGGAGGACTTCATTTCAAAAGACATATATGAGATATGCCAAGTAAATCAAGAGCGACCTTAAACTTTTAGAGAAAAAGATATTGGAAATGGAATTATGAACTGTCATGGGCAAAGTCATTTCCTTTTTCCCCATGGCCATGCTTGGCCTTTGCAATGCTTCTATTATTAGAAAATATGACTGCAAGAATTATTTTCTGACATTCAAATGTTATTGCCTCCAATAGTACGTGGGTGTTGCTACTCCCTTGTTCATTTAGATATTTAACAAGACGCAGTGTGATAAACAGTAGTGAAGGAAAATATGCCTCTTGCAGGCTTGCAGCTTTGTGGACAGATCATACATGCATCAATAATTGAGTTTGGCACTAAAAAAGTGGGGTGTGGAAGGATTAAAAATTTCATGGGTTGTCAAGAACCTCCATCCCCCTCCTCTCGAACACCACCATCACCAGCACTTTTGCCTTTATTTCCCCTAGGCAGTGTGTCTCCTGCTCTAGCAGTGCACACAGTGAAATGGAGACGTCTCACATGGTGGGCCCACTCCTGCCATTCCTCAGCTTATGCCTTCAGTGTCGTATGAGCTTTCAATACAACTCACGTAGCTGAACTGCAATGATTGGCACTGAAATGTATTTTGCAGGTCAGATTTTAGTAAAAGTAGTTGGGGGGGCAAAAAGTTCTTTTGCACCATGCATTTGCCGTACATGAATCTTCTGTAGGATGATTTAATACAAGCAGGAAAAATAGAGAAATGTGAAAATAAGAGTGAGTTTGACAGGGACCACACGACCAGAGTAGAGCACATCCAGAACTTTGGTCTACAGCGATCATACTAGGACAATGTTTTTATCCCCTTCACAGATTTCTTCTTGTTTTTGCTTTTTTTGTCATACCTAAATCTAACAGCTCAAAGTTATTTTAACGTCACACAAACATTTCTGGAAGAAGGAAGAGAAAATAAGCTCCAGTTTGAAATATGTGGAAAAGTAATCCCCCTCTTAAATTATTAGCTAACTGTGATTACCTTTGAATTATAGTTCAGTTTCATTCATCTGATTAGTGCTTGAATCAAGAAATAACTAAGACAGAGCTGAGATGCTGTTGGAGAGTTTAAAAAGCAATACAGCATCAAATAATCTAAAAGAGAAAAAAAATCAGAAGCCATTTCTTGGATTTTGGACTCCAAAGGACGTCAAGAACCTTTATTCAAAAATGAAGAAAACATGAAACACGGCTTAACCATCCCAGGCATGGCCAACCTACCAAAATTACTCCAAGCATTGACAAAAAGACCTGGCACAACATCAAGCATAATAGAGGCCTCACTTGCGACAGCTGAGGTCAGTGTTCATGGTTTGACAATAAGAAAGAGACTTGGCAAAAATGGCACAGAGAGAGTTTCAAGTAGAAAATCACTGCCGACTAAAAGGAACACATAGTTCTGTCTCACATTTTCTGAAAAACATCTATATAGTCCCCCGGAGGATTTGGAGAAAAAAAAACAAAAAAAAAAACATTCTGTGTACTGGAGAAAAAAAAAAAAGTTAAACTTTTTGGAGTTGTGTGCATCCCACTGCGTCTTCCTTAAAGGGGAGGAAAGATTATGCAATTGACTTTTTGTTCATGTTTACATCATGTTATAATGTTATTCCCTCATTAAAAACATTCCTGGAATGTTATTTTCATTCCTTCATGTGTATTTGAAAAATCTTTGAATTTCCTGTGATAGCTAAAGTTTTTCTCTGACACAACGCCGCCTATTTCCACACAGCTTCTCCTTGGAGCTTCAGTCTCCAGCTGAGCTTCGGCCTCACAGAGCATCCCTTCCCCGTTAGATTCCCGTTCCGCTCCTTCAGACCAGTGGCAGCAAACACCTGTTGAAACTGCACATCTGCTGACGTCAGCATACAAACTACATCTCAGTGCAATGCTTTTTAAGAATAGTTGCAAACAGCTTAATGGAGAAACACTGTCGTGACGGTGGACTGAAGGCGGCGTGTCGGAAGGAGCAGGAACTTCTCAAAGAGATGAAAGCCCAATTTTAAGGCATCAAATTTCTTGTAAAGTTTGTTTTGATATATCCAGCATTTTTAGAACAACTCAAAGCAACATTTACTTGATTGTGCTCTAAAATAGGAAGCTGTGAGACTCTGTGCTTTCAGGCCACGACAGGACAGCTTCACGTATTCCACTGCTTGATGTGCGATGGGACAATATGGCTCTTCAGCTTTTTTTTGGACTGAATATTAGTTCAAATTAATAACAATGAAATACTACGGAATATGCCACTATTATTATTTTTAAAAAAGTGATGGGTAAAAATAGATTGATGGAAATTTTTCTACCCTGTCAGTCTAAATGAGATACAATGAAAAAGTCTAGCCCAACCTCTGGTGTGAAAACGCCTTGCTGTTCAAACACAAACCGCTACAGCTCCCTGACTTACTCCCGTGATGTCCGCCCTGCTGTAATCTGACTATGAATAGACTGTGTTTCTTTGTCACCGCTGCAAGACCCTGAGTGGGATTTGAACCCAGCACCTTCTCCTACATCGTCAAATGGAATGACACACCACAGCGCTTTCTGCTCAATGTTTTGTGGTGCAACAAAAAGGCTGCAGTCACTTCCTGCTGACCCCACCTTGACAGGAGGCCATTTTGTTTTTTCTGGGTGTGTGTCAAGTTTTTCTATTTTTGCACTTCACGGAGCTCCTCTGTGTGCACACTGTGACATTGTGGTCCTTGAATGCTCGCTGGAGCATAACACTGTGTTGTTAGAGACAGCAGGGTCTTTGGTACATTACCTGGTGTTTGACAGCTTCTCGGACCGTCTCTGCTCCTGATGATAGCGCTTTCATGACAGCTGGTGGGCTTTTGGTCCTTCAGCACACAGTCTGTGACTGTGTTCCTCTTGGCGGGACACCCCCGTGTCCCTAACCCTGTGGAAAAGTGAGTTCTGTGAGGTGAGACTTGCTAACTCCCACTTTCTCTATAATTCCGTGGTATTAGTGGAGGTGGTGGATTTCTTTTTACTCCTTCTGTTCATGCATTTCCTCTTTTTTTTTCTTCTGCTTTTGGTTGTGGGGGCGATGCTTCCCCAAGCTTGCACTTCACTTAATATTTTTTGCAGAAACGGTCCTGCTGTGGTAAATCAGCGGGTCAGGGGAATTCACCCTGCAGCCTGTCATGCAGCAGCTTCCATTGACAACCCCGCTCTGAAGCTTTGTTTTAGCAGCCCCAGATACATATCTGAGCTACATCAAACGCTGTCAAAGAAAGGGCTTTTTGGAACCCACTTTCCCCTTCTTCTTCTTCTTCATCGTCTTTTTCTTCTTCCTCCTCTCCTATAACTTTCCTCCCTCTCTTTCCCAATCCCAGAATCCTCCCTCTTCTACCCAAAATGCTTGTGTGTCATCCTTCTTTTCTAATGAGAGGCAGGGATCAGCAAGGTAGACCCCTGGAGTTTGACAGAAATACCTGTTGTGCCTCCACATTTCTTCCTCCACGCTCTCCTCCTCTCACCCTCTTTCTGTCTCTCTTCCTCTCCCTAAACGCCGGAGCTGTCGACTCCTGCCAGTTTGATTTTAAACTGTTCCCCCATGTCGGCAGTAGCTGCCATGACAGAGAATAAAACGGGTGAAATGTAAAGTTTTAAGCGAACAATGTGAGGATTGGCTTCCTGCTTCACATGGCGTGTGGAAAAGTGGAGTTGTCTATTTTTTTTTATTATTTTTGTATATTTTTCTGATATCTGGAAAGGAAATAACTGTAGAAACTTAATTTAGCCGGGGAACTTCAATCACATACACAACTCCTCCGAAGTTTACTGTCAGTATATAGATAAACATTCAAGGCTTGAGAAATACATCGCTTCGTAGGTTTATTAAGCAGTCATACTCAGGGGAAATTCAAAGCTAAGCTCCTAATAAGCAACAGTGAAAATTTACCAGTATTGACTCTGCCGTTCTTTAACTACAAAACTAAAGGTGGAGTGAACCATAGCACATATTTCAGTCTGCATAAGATACTTTGTTGTTCTTGTAGTCAACCATTAAATCAAGATTTTTAAAAAATATATATAAATTAAATGGTTTTGGTTTGATTAATCAAAAAATTAATCCTCTCCAATGAATCCGGCAATTAAATAAAGAAACCAGAGCTCAGTGTGTGGTATGGAGAACAAGTGAGAACAATTAGCAGAAGCAGCAGCTTATGGGCTCAATGGGTGCTTAACCCAACTTGTCTAACTGTCTTAATGTTAATATATTAATATGTTTGTGTATAGGAGAAATAGGAGAACAATCTGTGTGAAGCTCATTAAGTGGTCAAGTGCTAAATTAGGTTAGCCCATTTAATAGAAATTCCTACACCTGAGATGTGACTCTTCGCTGCTCTTCTTTACCACATCTCCGCTTAAAACTCTTAGTGGTCAGAGAACTGGACAAATCCAACGCTGCTGCATTTTAATGGTCCGCTAAAGTATTTCTGTTCTCTTGGCTGTTATTGTCTGAACTTTATCTTACAAAATTAAAATGTATAATTTCATTTCCTAATTAACAAAATAAGAGCTTTGATTCTTAAGCAGTATCTTTGTCCAAATGCCGTAGTAACAATTAGTAGATTCAAAATACTAGACGGATTGAAGCAAAGGGAGGCAAGAAGAGAAAGAGTTTGACTGCTGAAGCTCTCACTGTTCAGCTCAGCACTGTCAAGTAGGTCAATGCGACAGGCTTGACTGATTTATCCCCCCCGCCCCTCCTCTGTTTTTTTCTGTTCAGACCCTTGCTCAGCAGGTGCTAGTCTGGATCCACCTGTCTGATAAGAACTCGCACAGATGCAGAGTGAACCGCAATAGATTATTTATCGACTTAAGCAGGCGAAAGAATCATTAAGTTACATTCGCATGCATACAAAAAGGGGAGAATATTTAAAAGACTTCTGAAGTTCATCTGGAGTTCATGAAATGCCATTGGACATGTGATGGCCTTTAAGGTTGGGTGCTTGTTTTTCTTCTTCTTCGTCTTCTTCTTTTTCTTCTTCTTCTTCTTCTTTTTTTGGCAGGAACAGATTATCTCCATCGGTTTCAGTTCTCATTGAAGTCATATTCCCTCTTACAATTGTGTGTCTTGCAAAATACAGAGCATAATGACTTGCACCCTCCACTTCACAGGCCCTCTTCCTGCACACTCAGCTGCTTCAAAAAGGACCAGATCTGACTCATAATAGACCTCATTAGACCGGTATTGAATAAGCTCAGAGCCGGCGTAACCCACTTCCACTGTTTGCGCCGATTGTGTGTGTGTTCTCCATTAGAGAATTAAAGATTAATTGCCAAATTTCTAAGCTTTAAAGCATTGATTAATGACAATGAGAGTCACCGGTGGATCCAGGAGATTAATGTTGTGAGATTCGCCTCCTTTAGATAGCTATTGATTTTGATTTGCTGAAAAACGCCTGCCTTCTCCTGCCGGGAGGGCAGAAGGCTGCACCAAGCACCGACAACGTGCTCTAAATTACATTTCAGCAAGCACGGCTTAAAATATGAGCATTAGGAATTAACATTCACTTAATTGGGCTGCAAGTGGTTGTGCTAAAAGAGGTTACCAATGGCAACAAAGGTTCAGCTGCTGTATTACAGGGAAACGGTTCGTATTTGAATCAGGAATTAGCTCACCACAGGAGAATTAAATAGAACCTTTTGCTGCTTTTCTGCTTTTTAAATAAAGGTGCGGACTAACTTAAGACAAAAAGTGGTATGCAAGGTGGGATTTGTTTTTATTAAAACTAGACAGCATTGCAATTACTTTGTCGCCTTTTCAGTAACAGTTTTTCACTATTCAGTCTATCAGTATTCAGTCCCAACAAATCAAAGCAACCGGAGCATTTTCTCTGCCTCTTTAGTGTAAGCATGCCATTAGGAGGTAAATCTTCCCAAGGCGGCACTGGGCCCATTCTGATCAGCCTAAGCGCACCGCATTAACCATATTATCAGAAAATCATATTAGAGCCACTTTGAAATGCGGGTTGCTTCTGATATCTCTGTGCCGGGGGATCTTGCATTTTAAAAAAAGCCCATATTCAATTATGCTTCCATTTTAAATGAGGTGTCTTTAATGTGATATTTCCTGATAGTAAAACTTGCGTGGGTGAATTCACAAGACCTGTTTTTTGTTTTACTGTGAAAACACAAGTATGTTTAACATTGCATGAGAATGGGGGATACCTATGAGAGCAGAGAGGAGCGTTACAGGACAACACACAGCTGCTTGAGGTGTACAAATCAGAGAAAATAGAATATTTACACACATGCACACACCCACATGCTCACATATATGTATATACAAAATGTCAGCATCTTACCCATTAAAATTGTAAATTAAAGTGCTATGACAATTTCCCCCCTTATAGGTTAATAACGTTTTGCTTTTTGTCAGACTTTAAACATTCAGGTCAATTAATTGGACTTTTATATCAGACAATATGATTACACAAATACAAAAATTACAATAATAATTGTATTACTTACGGGACTAAAGCTGTTAAAACCATCCTTCTTCTATGTAAGCACGAATTCCCTGTTTAATGAATGTCAGCATCGCAATACAGCCAGACTTTTATTTTAGTTTTTGCTTTGAATCCTTGTGATGCAGTCCAAGTGCGTTGAGTTCAAGGTCTCAAACTGATGGATGGACATTGTCCTGTCGTCTCGAGATCTTCAGCCAGAGAGCCGAGTTCATGGTCCCATCAGCTGTGGTAAGTCGACCAGATCCTGACAAAGCAGGCCCGCACCATCACACTGACACCGCTGTGCTCATGCCTGCTGCTATGATGTTCTTTTGCTGAAATGCTGTGATTGTTCTGTCATGTCAACTGGCACTCACAATGTTGCATGCTGCCTGCAGATGTAGTAAAAGGAGATGAGAGACACAGCTGCACAGTTCACCACTCTGTCAACACCTCAAGGCCCCTTGGAATAGCTTTGTAAGCCACTTCATGCTGTTAGATGATGAATTTACCTCTCATCTGCTCTTTCATTTTGTAAGATGAATCCACAATTTGCTGCTTGTTTGAGATATTTTACCCTCCTTCGCATTGTCAGATAGGTACTGAATGAGTTACATATTTTTCTATATCAAGACTGGCTGTGGCTTGTGAATCTGAACAAAGATATATGGTAGATCAGAGTTAGGTCATGATTTAATCGGGGGTCAGACAAATACTTCTTCACCGGTTTGGGACTGGGTTGGTTCGGATAGTTTCCCATTAATTAATAAAATCATCATCATCTAAATGCTTTTGTACCTTCTCAGGATACCTTCATCTGAAATTAAAATGCATTCAATGACCTTGATGAAACAGAGAGGTGTGATAAAAGAGCTGAAACAAGAAATCTGTTAGGAAGTAAAAACTTTTTACATTGTTGCGGCTGTAAGTGATTTAGAGCAGGAATGTTTGAGGTCCACTATTCCAAACCTGTTGAACTCAATCAGTGGAGCTAAGTCGGACCAGTGATTGCAGGTCACGTAGGCAGTGACAGGGAAATGTTTGTCTCTGTGACTGAACTGTCCCCTGAGCCAACATTAATTGAGCTCCCTGTAATCACACACAGGCACATATGATTGGTGTCTGTGTCTCTTGAAAAGACTGAGATTACCTTTCCTACTGGATGTTCCATTCCGAGACGGTAATGGATATAGATTTTTGTTTGCGTCTTCGCCATTCTGATTGTCACCCAAACATATTTCTGCAGCATCAATTTGTGTACTACATCATAAATTCATGAGAACATTTTACGCCTTCAAAGCAGGATATGTTGATTTGTCTGTTTCTGTTGTTGATTTAACAATTTAGCATTTAGCAGATGGTTGAATGACACAGAAAAAATTAAGGAGACCTTAGATTAATAAAATACTGTGAAGGATTATATATTAAAAGATTTTGTGCTATAGTTTCTTTCAAGAGCTGAGCAGGTTCAGGTGCCGGTTAATGAAAGATATCTCAGTGTGTGGGTTTTCAGAGTCATGTATATACTACTGGAACAGTCAGCTACTAGAAACAAAACAACAAGCAAAACAGAATGCAAGAAAATTAAATATACAAATTATTGATCATTTTTCCACAAAAAAGCAATTTCTCATTTATGACCAGTGTTATATATGTTTTGTGACTCATATTTTTCTTATTTTGTGGCAGTGTTCCTGTCTCTCCCAAAAAGCAAAACAAATATCTATTCTAATACTTCTCTTTGCAATTAAATGCTCTAAATATTTTCTTGTAGCTGAAATATAAATAAGAAATTGCATCCAATTTCAACTTGATTCAGCAAAATCAGCTAGACGGACTAAAGGCAGAGTTTCAAAACCTTCAAAAAGTTTCAATAGTTCCTTATATTTATTGATTTTAACCCAATTTTTATACATTTCAACAAAAGTGCTTGAACTAGCATGCTAACACGAGGTATAAATAGTAATCAGGTCCCTTTTGTCCTCTCTGGATCTTGTTCTTACTCATAAAAATACAGAAATAATAGATGAGGCCGCTGATTAAGTCATCTTGTAAAGCCTCACTGTGCAATTTGTACAAATATTTCTTTGGCTGGAAGCAATTAAATGCGGAGATGCACTGAGGTAACACTTCCCAGCCAAATTAAAGCTCGGATGGCGAATCAAAACAGGAGCCATCACGTTTCTCTTTAGTTAAATTTATTAGGTCTAAGAAGCCATTATCTCAGCAAACTGCCATGGCTGAATAATTAAACATCCTATCAACTGTTTGTTTGACCTGAGTTTATATCATTATTATTCCTCACTCCGAGCCTCCTTATGAAATCATTCCTTTAATTTGAGAATAAATGTTGGCTCCTCACGTGGAGAATTTCAATGTACTGGCTGACTCTTGATTTGACTAATGCATAATAAATTGCAATTATGTGCCACTTTTGAGGGCGAAGCTCAAGAACACCTTGAATTACAGCAAGTGGACTTTTTTTTATTTAAAAGGTATACACAAAGAAAATAATTAGAGTGAAAATCAGTGTCAACATTTTGACATTTTTTACATTTACATTTCAACTGATAAAATCCTCTAGGCTTGTCATTATATCTTTTATAGGTTGTTTTGCAGTAAAACTGTCTTTAACATTTTCGGTGGCAGATTTAAAATGATGGAAGGAAAAACATGCAAATAAAATTGTAAAATGTCAGTGGGTTTCAGTCCTTTTTTTCCACACATGACAAAATGCCATTGAATCGCACATTTTTGTAATTTTGTGACCCCAACCAGGTCAGTTTAGCTCAAATTGCTCCACCTCGTTCGGACTGAGAAGTCCTTGCTTTTTTGTGCATAGCAAAGCTATCAAGCCCTTCAGTCTTCAAAAGAAAGGGGCATTATTTATGCTTGAAAATGCTCTCACAAATGAAAATATGCTGTCTTTTGAAAGATGTTTTATGCCCACAGCCCCAATTGCAATGCCTGGCTTGACAAAGTTGTATGCATTATCGCATCAGATGTCCCTGCAAGGCCTTACAAGCATGGAGCAACAACATTTTGCAGGGGATGAATTTCTCAGATTATCAACTTCAATTTAACACCAGACAAACACAACTTCAGTGTGCACAAAAAACATTTTTCAATTGTTTATATATGCCACCATGGTCTGTATTCTATAACACTATTTGTGTGTAGTGGTCGTTATTACTCATGAACCAAATACGCAGTGAGAGAGGGGAATCAATTTATTGTCTTTTTGGCTAACTAGCTTTCCGGGACAGACAGATAAGCATGACATCAAATGAAACCATGTAGTGATTGGGAGAAGTGTAAATTAATAATAATTTACATGAAAAAATTCATGTTTAGTGATGTTAGAAATACTTTAATTTGTAAAAAGACAACCTCCCCCTCCCTGAAATTCAAGACTGAAGGCATACAGATAAGTCCAAAGTAAGATATTGTTTGATGAAATGGATTGAGAAGTTTACAAGAAAAATCCATTCTTTTGGATTCCAATTTATTATCAATGTAAGATGTATTAAAACTGTATTAAAACTTGCAAGTGGTTGTGTCATGGTCTCGACACATTCTGCACTTCTAGGTCATAACTAAGCATTGTTCAATAACCCTACTTGAGCATTGTCACTGGTCACCTTGATCTCTTAATAACTACAGTCTATCCATGTTACGGAGCTATCAGAGGTTTTTTTGCAACGTGCTCCAGCGTCCATCTGTGCACATTTAAAAGATGAAATATGAGGATAAGGAAGAGGAACTTCTCAAGGCACGTACCTCTCCAAATATTTGGATTCATTTGTTTAAACCAGAGAACAGGAAGACATTTTCAGCTGACATTTTGGAGCTGCAGTTCTTTGCTTTCTCACATGGAAACCGTCAAAACATCACAACAAAGAGAGCTGAAGGTTAAAAAAAATTTCACCTGACGACAGGCGCAGTTAATCATGCCTGTGTGCCTTCGGTGTGAGTGGAGTTTTTCATGCTTTTAAGCCTTAATAAAGGCTCTCCCTGTGCTGCTTTATGTCCCTCGTTTTCCCGACCTGATTGGAGGGCAAGAATGATACGCGGCCAGGCTGTGCAGCTTGGGGCCACTTTTAAAACAAAGAGTGCAAATTGACCTGTGGTTTGTTATTGTTCTATTCATTAGAGTTACTGAGAAAACCTCGTTTAAGAACTTCAATGAATCAGTAGTAAATTATCTCATGATTAACTTTCCACTGGTTGGTTTGACCCCCTCTGCACTAAAAATCTGTTGGTGAGGGAATAAAAAGCCAGCGCCTTTTAAAGCACAATAAAATGCTGCCTTTGTTGAGAACGCTCCAGAAAGCTTTGGCTGACGATACAAAGAAATAACTACCTTAAATTGGACTATTTTCTCTGAAAAGTTAGGGCAGTTCTTGTTAAAACTCACGCAAGAGACTGAAGGAAAGGACAATTGGCTTTCCATCAAACGAGATCTTAAAGGCAACCTCTTCTTCTGGATTGAAAAGGGAGGCAAAAGAGCAAATTCCACTTAGAAGAGAAAGTGTGCGCAGTCGCTGCTTTAATGATGCCTTTTGTTTGTTTTCTGGGAAATTCCCTCTCAGATCTGTTGGAGCCTCCTAAGGCCTGTCAGGGAGCGCTGTCACAACTCCCCCCCCTTCACATCCCCACAACCCCCTTGATTTCTTATTTTATCTGCAGACAACCAAATCGATCCCTGCCTCACCTGCACCTGCTCGTCCTGCGCTCAGTGGGGCTGTTTTTCCTGCTCTCCAATCAGACTGTTTAGACCGGGTTATCCCAGAGGCAGAACGGGGCGCTTCATGGTCAGGGATTCCTTAGCATTCGACCGCAAGAGATGAACATGTGTTAAAAATGGGGTGGGGGAGGAGAAAATATACAAATTACTCACAATCTCGACGTCTAATTGAAATTTCATGTGCCATTTTCTTCAAGATCCAGAATTTCTCTCTGCTTCACAGTGAGATGTTTGTTTGTTTTTTTTCCTCAAAGGAACAAGATGAAAGAAGCTGTTTTCAGGTTTTATTTATTTTTGGTTGCATGAGGGCTTTTTCTTTATTTTTATGGAATACAATTTAATGAAACACACCAAAGATGATTTATTATTTAAAATGTGCTTTTTGTGTTCAATACACAAAAAAATAAACAACACTGATTTGGTTTATTTGGATAAAGAATAAAGAATGAAAATAGCTTCACTCTGCACATGCATGGCTTGTTAACGTCCCTGACAAAGAGATCACAACTCACTGTCATTCTTTTTGACTCATTCAAGCATCCCACAACGCCTTCAGCTGCTGGTGGCTTGCTACCAGAGAGCTTCATTAATAACATACAGCGCCTTAGCAAAGGCATTCACAGCTTTGTCCCATTCTATCACATTGCACATTTCATCCGTATTTTTAGCAGAGGCACTGTTTTTAAAGAACTTTTTCACAGAAAAAGAGGCGTTCCATTGTATTCCAGCTCCAGTCTGGTGTTTACTGCCTTTTTCCAGTCCAACCGGAAGGACAACCTTTTGTCTCTTTCTCAAATAGTTAGGAGCAACCCTGCATTTGTTTTCTCTTTCCGTCTTCTACAGCATCTTCCATCAGCTTTGACCAGATTCCACTTCCCTGAAAACACCCCACAGGACGAGGAAAGCTCAAAGTTAGTTGATCTTCTTTTAGGATTACAGAGAAAGAGGACTGAATACAAATTCCCTTCACACTTTTCAGATTTTTAATACTGTGAAGATTTTTTATTTATTTATTTAGCCATGTATACTTTATCATCCACTTTACAATTGTGCTGTTCTTTGTGTTTGTCTGACTTATGATGTCCCTATAAAAAACATTACAGTTCTTGGTTACAATATGAGAAAACCTTTATGAGGTTTCAGTATTTTTGGAAGCCATTGTAAAACACATTTTAGTGCATTGCACAAATTTCTGTCACCACACAGAGTCATAATAAAATAAATACCAAGAAGAAAAGAAACATATTTTTTCTATTAACATCAAATCTGTCATGGTGGTGGTGTGCTGGTGCATCACTATGTCATCTGTGTCCCTGTGGTCCCAGTGCTTCTACAATGACATCATCCAGTCTGATATAACCCAACATTAACAGTCACTCTGGGACCACCGACTTCCCAGCAGGACCAGCATAGGATGGCCTAACCCTGTGACGTCATGCTCTATCATCTACCTCTGCTATTGACTGGGAAATATAAAACAAGTGAACATGATCTCAGACCCTGTGAGGCTTTTTTTTTATTCTGTCTCTCATTGTGTGTGTGTATGTGTGTGTAGGAAGTTGCATGAGAGTTGGATGTTAACATCACATCACCAAATTACTTTTCAGTATTAGGTTCTTCAGGAGATGTATATTTTTTTGTTTTTTTTTTTTTTGTTTTTGTTTTTTCTCTCAGGCATTTAGTGCAAAAACAAAGTAGTACATTTTCAATAGATATCCTAGACAAAGTAGTGTACAGTAATGGAAATGTGACCCTTTTTGTATAGTATGTCAACATATATGTCAAATAATCACTTAAGAGAGATGTCTGTGTGTGATGAATATATAGTATATTAGCTTTATTTTTTTATTTTTTTTATTCAATAACTAAAATAAATTACATTCTAGTTTACTAAGACTCAGCAGCTAGTGTTGGATATGCAGCACAACTAGCTGCCACTGGAAGTACAAAAGTCGTAGTTTGAAGATAGTAACATGGTGGGATTCTCTGAAAATCTGAGGAGATTTTCAGACAATGCTCTGTAGAGGGAACCATGTTTCACCCTGAAAACACCTTGAGGATTCCCAATGAGGAATGTCTGGGTGTCTTCACTGTTCTTGTTACCTGCATGACGAGATCTCGGATTAAGATCTCGTCATGCAAATGCAACATGCATTTGCATCCATTACCAATAATGGTAAAGAAAATGGTAGGTTTTTTTTGTCTGTCGGAAAAATAACAGTGCTGGAGAATGGGATTTCCAGCTGTCTGTCATTGCACAGATTTCTACACACCCATTTCCCTCAGTCAGCTTTATGGAATCTGTGTCTTCCCACTTTTAGTGTCAACATTTTGTGGGTCACAAACTGCAGCTTGCAAACTGAACCACAGCTGATTGGTCGGGTACCTTAGGGTGACTCCCTGTGACATCTCAATTGTTGAAAATTGTCTCAATATTTCATTGTGATCTGTGAAGTGATGTACAAGTCTTTTTTATTTTGGCCATTAATGTTACAAAATATACTTCCACAAGAGCAGACTTGAAAAGCCCTTTTCCAGATTTTCAAATGAACATCATTTGCTGACAGATCTAGAAATAAACAAACATTTTCTGCAGAACTGAGTGGTCCCATTTTGTTTCTTCATTTTAGAATGTTTTAACACACCAAAATAAACACTTCCTGCGTAGTCTGCAGAGTTAAATGACCTGCACTAAAGTCAGAAGAGGAAGATCTTCTTACCAATCTCATACTTATCTAAGATTCTTCCCCTGTTTCTCTAATCACTGCAATCTTTGGGACCGAAGACAAAAAATGACTCACTCTAAAGGATATTTCAGAGCAGTTTTACTTATTATCCTCTTTTTGCCGCATCTTCCTGAGCTCATCTCAGGATGCTTTTATTCTGGCAACAGCAGGGAGTCTTAATAATCACCTCCATGCCACACTGGGACCATTGTTGCACAAAAGGCACCAGCACGGCGTCCGATAATGTCTCGAAGGAAGTACTATTGACATCTCACTCCTCTGCAGACGCTGTGGGAAAAGAATGCCCATGTGTGATGAAATGCCCGGCCTCTCATCATCGCAGGATGCCACCGAGTTCAGAGAAAGGGAGTCAAGGTCAAGAGAGAACCTACCTTTGACATTTAGAGGGAATGCAAGGGACTAAGGAGCTCTTTTCATTATCAATGGACAGAGAAAAGATAAGAATTGAGGGATTGATTGAGACTTTTGCATTTTGTATGCTTGGAAGAGAAATATTTTAAGTTATTTTGCTATATTGAAACAAAAGTATGATTGGAGGCTTAAAGGTGAAGCTCCCAAAGCTAAGGACACGTTACACAGTCTAAAGCATGGTGGTGGCAGTATCATGCTATAGCTCTATTTCACTGCTATTGGTTCTGGTGGTTTTGAGGTTTATGCCAATGATAAATGCGCAAACTTCTGACCTGCATTGTATTTTAATGAATACAATGCAGGTGTTCAAAATATAAGGTTTCTGGGACAGATGCAATATAATAGAAAAACGCAACAAAACTGTCTTAATTTGCTGATTTTTAGTTTAGAAGATATTTGTTTTAGAATCTTTCCGCACCATGTAATGTCTCCACATATTCAAGAGAGGAGGTAGGTTTTACACTCTAAAGATAAAGAATCAAAGTTCAAGGAAATGTCTAAGCAGTAGAAAAATCAGCTTGCTAGAAAATATTTCCAGTAATCCACCAGATTAGTTGAAAATCCTACAGCACATGCCTAGGGTTGATTTTGTTACAACCTGTGCAGAAAAGAGCGCCCTCTTCTTTCACTAATCACAGCTTATTTGAAGATAAGATGTCAGCAACCTTTTCAATTCTAAGAGATGTTTTCATTCTTCTGGCTGAAAAATACAGTTGGCCTCAAGCTTGGCACTTGGGGAGGGGTTTAGGGGTGGAAATATATATATACAATTAAATTATTTACTCTGTAAATACGTCTGTTTCATTGTGGAAGTGAGGGGCTAAAATTTATTTATGTATTTATTTGTTTAAAGTTGGGCTGTGACTGTGAGTCCTTCCCATACCTATGCGAAGGGGAAAACGGTAACTCAGTAAAAACAATAAAGCCTATTATTTCCAGCAAAATAATGAATATCACTAGTTTCATTCTGTTGTAGAGGTTATGTGCACATACAGCACAAAAGAAACAGAGAGAAACTCCAGAAGCTACCATTTCCATCTGTCTTTTTAATTAAGAGAATAATTCATTTAATTTTTATTTTTAATATTGCTTGTTTCAATATCATCTTTCTTCAAGGAGTGTATTCAAATATTTGGTGACCCTAATTTGGAAATAGCTTCAAAAATATGCATCCTTTGCATTTTTTCCCCATTATGCTCCATTATAGTTCCTGTGTTAACTATTTTATGTTTATAGTAAAGAGTTTTTTCAATCACCCTGTTTATGGGTTACCTGAACTCAATGTATTCATTTAAAAAAAAAAAAGTATGTTTTTTGCTGGTCTCATGCTCAGCGTCTGGAAGGCTTATTTGAGTAATATCCCTTTAAGGCCACACCCTCTTCGACAGCACGCTGCTACCAGGAAATGGCGAGCTAATGTTGCGTTCCAGTTGTACACGGAACTGGGAAATCCCGTCTCCCCAGTCCGAAAAATCAACTGCAACACCCTATGACGCTGGAGCAACTCCAGCGACTCCACTTTTAGAGAACCTCTGAGAAGAGTAGGTAAATTTCAGACAAGCAGCAAAACTGGGTGTCAAACTGACAACAGCTGCTGCCTGTATGTATGTAAAAAAAAAAGAAAAAGGAAAAAAAAGGTGAACAAACGCAAAACAAATTTTCATGCTCTTCAGCCAAACACCCCTGGTTGAATACTTTTTTCAAAAGAGGGGTTAGCAGTAGTGTGCTAACCATAATTCAACAGGACTTGGAGGAATACTTCAGGCCTCTTGGAGCCACTGAATCACTTTCATTTGCTTCATGTGAGCCATCTTTGTGTGATGTATTGGGCTTGTTTCCAATAGTATGCGATTTGTCAGCTCTAATTAATCTTTCACCCAGAGGGTGCTCTGCAGCTCGCAGCCTAATATGTCTGGTCTCCTTGGTGGAACGGAGACGGCTGATTTCCTACAGCTCCCTGGGTATGGTGTGGTTAGCCCAGGAGCGTGCTGCGAGGCCCTGACAGCAAGACAGTGCTGGACCAAAGCTGCAGGAAGCTGGTAAGATTTGCTAATGATTGTTGCCTTGGCTGCCACGCAGGAAATTCTCCTGAGCAGCATAGCATTTAATGCACCATTGCTCTAGGAGTACTTGCCGGCTGTTTGTTCAGTCCCAAGCCAGAACGACTGAGACCGACACTGTGTCTGAGTATTTAATGTAGGCTTTAAGAGGTAACTCAGGAATACTTGGACCGAAAGGGTTTACTTTAAAAATTAAACAAGAAACAATAAGGCACATAACTATGGCTAGAGATCCAAGTCTGTATTTTATTTTGACAGTCTGTATTTTATCAAATGATGCATATTTTTCAGAAAATAAAAACCTGAGAAGCATGGCCTCCCTGAGCCAATACGTTCTGCAGCCAACTTCAGCTGCAGTTCCAGGTTTTTTTGGATGGAGCCCATCTTCGAACATGAATTTTCAAGATTTGCAAAAAGTTCCTAAATTGAGGACCTCAATTGACTTAAGGTTTGTACTTTGACTGGGCCCTTCTACCATATGCTATATAATAAGTTTAATATAAACAATTACCTTTTAGTTCTGGCTGTATGTTTAGGGTTGTCTTACTGGAAGGTGAACCTAAGCGTCAGTCTCAAACTGTTTGCAGACTTTAACTTGTTTTCTTCCAGTATTGCCTTGTATTTGATTCCATCCACCTTCCCATCAACTTTATCCAGGTTGTTGCTGCTGAAGAAAACCATTCCAGCATCATGATCCTGCCACTACCATTTTTTCAGGGGCAATATGCAGTGGACGTTTTCCATCAAGCCTAGTGTTTGATGGAAATCGGCCTATTACAGATCTCCCAAAATTAAGGAAATCGGTTCCGATGAATCGACTCGCCGATAAATATTATCCTTTCGACAAATTATTTTACTGTGGATAGCTTCAGCTCCTCCATAGTTGCTTCTGTAACTAGTGAGGACGTTCATAGAACGGCTGGATCCTGAGGTTAAATTACACACAGGTTGACTCTGTTCCTGAGTTAGGTGACTTCAGAGTCTTTTTGGGATTTTTTAGGGGTATTACAGCATAGGGCACCAAATACAAACGCACCCCATGCTTTTCATTTTGTATTTGTTAGTGTTGGTCCATCACATAAAATCCCCCCAAAAATACATTGAGGTCTGTGCTTTCAATGAGACATTTTCTTAAGTGTCTTGATCAGTAGTCTTTTGGGGGGCTTCCAGAAAATCTTTTGAAATTTCTCTTTCGAATTGTTCTCCCTTTTTATGTTTTTTTTTTTAATCCAAACTTCCCTTATGTTTTTGAAAAATATGTAACCATCCCACAAAGTTCTGCCAGATATAATGAGAGAAATATGTTCTTTATATAGTGTGTCTGCAAAGTTTTCAGCTCACAGCTGTTTTGAGAATCTACTTGTTTATGCCAAAATACACTTCCCGTCCTTCAAAGTTGGTTATTCTTGTTGTTTTCCATTGGTTACGTTCAGTATATTGACAAGCTGC
This sequence comes from Gambusia affinis, assembly GCF_019740435.1. Taxonomy (NCBI): domain Eukaryota; kingdom Metazoa; phylum Chordata; class Actinopteri; order Cyprinodontiformes; family Poeciliidae; genus Gambusia; species Gambusia affinis. The sequence continues at coordinate 14,095,787 of NC_057885.1, read as the reverse complement.
AGGTAGGAAAACATCTAGCGTTTCAAATAAGCTGGTTGTTTGTAACGGCAGCATCAACAAGTGTGACAACATGAAGAAATGAGAGAAGACTTTTGCACCGTGCTGTACATTACCAAATTACCAGAAAATGACACAATAGGCTTAGGTCCTTCTTTCATCTTAAGAGGTCTAAATGTTAATGATCTGATATTTGTGAGTGACATTAACTTCAAGGAGATTCAGAAACTAGACTGGACGTAAACGTCTTGATTCTGATTGCTTTTGTCTTTACCTTTCTTTAATGTTGGCAGTAAGACCAAAATGATTTTTTTTTAAAGCAGACATCTGAAAAGGATTTCCAGGTTTTACATCATGATCACATGCTAATACCACCTACTGTGAGCCAGAAAGCTGGACCTACATCAGACTACAAAAAATTGATGCTCAGAGCAACAAGATTGCTCTGAAACACACTACTGGTGCACTATTTACGCAGCCTTATTTAAGACAAACAGACGTTTTGTTTGGTTGTGCTAGATGAATGTGAGGCGTAGCATAGATTGGATATTTATGTTTTCTGGTAACACCTGCTTGCAATATGTGCATTTTTAAAAAGATCTTTGTTTTTTCCCTTTTTTCAGTTCAGACCTGTCAGCAAAGCTTCCAAGGCGAGCACAAGCTGCAAGAAGATCTGCAGGCAAATTCTCCTTTCAACACTTTCAGACACTGTATCACAACTTCTCTACTTTCTTTATGGAATACTAGAATCCACGCTAACATTTATGTGGTTTCATGTCAATTTGCATAAAATGATTTGCCATTTACCTCCCCTGAATGGGTCTTCAAGTTTAGCAGATACAGCATAGCATTCAAAGATGGCACAGATCGTAGTTCTTTGTTTTCTAGCAGCTGCAGCTGGAATAGTGTGAACAAAATTCTTGGTAAAATGGAATTTGCATGTCTGCATTTTTCAAATTTAATTAAAAATGGCTCAAGACAAACAATTTTGCACTTAAATTCTTGTGTCTTTTGTGTTTTTTGATTAGTTGTATAATCAAGTACACAGTCTTGCAAAAAACACTGAATCAGGAGGACAAAATTACTTATAAATGAGAATTGATTTATGGTTGCTGTGCTTCTTGCTGTTTTTAAATTGGCTGTGATTTGGTCAGTCTGGATTTGGGCTCGCTGCCTTTGATTAGTTTTGGCATTAGGTCAAGGAACAAATATAATGCCTTGCAGAAGTATTCATATACCTTGAACTTTTTCCCATTTAGTCACTGAACAGCCACCCTCTTCAATGTAATTTATTGGAATTTAATATTCTGTGAAGGTCTCAGATTTGTTAGAGAACATTGGTGAAAAATGTGTTTCGATCCCCTATTGATTTATGACGTTAAATATGAAGCTATAGCAAACGTTTCTGTTTTTATTATTTGAAAACCGTGTATTCTTTTTACTCTATTCTCCATGTACATGCATAGATTTATTGTGAACACAATAAATCTATGCATTTATTGTGGCCCCATTTTCTGAAAATGGGGCCATTTCAGAATATGATCTAAACCATTTCATTGCAGCTCTAATGCTTGTTATGTTTAGTCACCCAGCTGGAAAGTGAAATCCTGGATTGTTACCACCATGTCCATCTTTCCTTCAACTCTAGCCAGCTTAAGAAAAGTATGTCCACAGCATGATGCTGCTATTTGCTCATTTTACTGTGCCGATGCTGTATTCAGGATGATATTTAGTGTTAAGTTTCCCCAACCCGTAAAAATCTACATGTGAGCCAAAACGTTGAACTTTGATCTCAGCTGATCATAACATCTTCTTGTGTTTGTACCTGTGGCAAATTTTAATGCAACTTATCATTTTTGTTCAACAGCTTTCGTCTTATCTTTCTTCTGTGTTCCTTGGACAGAATGATGCTGTTTGTCAGTAATATTCTCTAAACAAAACTATTGGGTTATCTAAGAACATCTGACTTTATACTAAGCTAAATTTCACACAGGTGGACTCATAATTCAGTAACATAGCAAGCGTGTGGATTGCTCAGGTTTTTATATTGGTGTGTCAATTGTATGAACATATTTGCATGGCATTTGTTTTGTCATTTGTTTGAGCTTTAGGATGCCTTGGAATGAATAAATTGGCAAAGCTATTTTCTATGTAAGGAGTTTTGCGGGTTCCTGCCCAGAAACACTTTTTTTTTCTCCCAGTCTAACTTTTGCTCCACTCAGGCTGTACAATGGGCCTCTCAAGTGATTTAAACTGGAGCTTTTAGCAACCTGTTTGTAAGGTAAACGCCTATGTCTGTTTCTCATCTTAGTGCTACACGCTGAACTGTACTGTACTCAGTTCTGACTGAAGAGCCCTGCAGGCAGTCTATATGCGAGCGCGGCGCTGTCTGTGGTGCTGAAATCAGCAGCTTTCAATTGGCCTATAGACGGGTTTGCGGCAGAATTGCACGCTGATGCCTGCTGTTAATTACTCTGACGATACATTATGTGAAGGAACCAGATAAAGACGAGCAGAGAGAGTCGGGAAAAGGGCGATGGAGATAGGTTTTTATTTTAAATAGTGTTTAATCTGATGCCCCAATAAAAGCCAACACGTTGAAAGTAGCGCACCCTAAATGGCCATCGGGTCATTTCAATGCAGAATGTGGGTTGAAAGTGAAATGACTGACGCTTGTCCGTCCTTCAGTGGAACGGTGTTTGACTTCAAATGCCATATAAACGGAGAAGAAAGAAAAGAGGATGAGGAATAAACGCGCTGTCTCTTTGAGTGACTGTTTCGGGGACGAATTGCAGCTTGTGATCCAGGAGAGACGCGCGGCGCTAAGAGCCAATGGCGTTTAAGAGCCGCCGCACGCAACGAGCAGCGGACGGGGAGCCTCTCCGGATATACCTCCGCGTCCGACGCATGTTCGTGAGTAGGTTGAATGGGATGAAACGGTGAGTGCGGAGAGTTATGTAGGCGCGCTGTGATGCGGCCCGCATATATTCCCCGGCAGGACTAGCTTCTTTTAAAGACAGCCTCCTCTTCCGCGTCGCTTTCCACTCCAGTGATGTGGCGTATTTGTGTGGCGCACCTGTAAAGAGCGAGACACGGGGCAGAAAGCCGGGCTCTTTTTTTGTTTCATTATTTGATTCCTTTTTCTTTCTTCTGTTGGCTTTGGGTTTTCTTTTTTTATCTTCCCCCCTCTCCCTTCCTCCTCCTCCCTTTTACCTTTTTGTTTGTTTCGTGCATTTGCTGAAACGATATCATTCCTGTTTTTTTGATTTAATAAAACATTTTATTTTTCTCATTTTATCTCGTTTGTGTTGGCTTTTTTGTTATGTTTCCAAGTTTGAACTAAAAAAAGAAAGAGAGAAAAAGAGAGCGCGGAATCCACATCATTTGACCAGGTGTTTCATTCAGAGATTGTTTGCCCCAAGGACGCCCCTAACTTTCGTTTATAGAAACGGTAAGATCTTTTTCTGCACATTTGCTCATTCGCTTCAAGCATTTTGAAATCAACCCATTGGAATAGTCTGTTTCGGTTGGTCCTTTTGGTGTGCAGAGCAGATCATCTTATTGCATGCAGACGTGACGGGGAGGGGGGGAGGAAAGTCACTGTGGTGCATTCATGTGACGGCTGATTTTCAACTATGAACTGGAGAGCTTTCGGGTAATCAATGAGGGATTTATGGTAACGCTTTTTTCTATCGTGTGCAGTGCTGAAACATGGGGAAGAGTAATTTTGGAAAACGATCACTACAACAGGCTAATTTGAAACAGTTTATCTTCTAGAGGCCTTTTATTAGGTGCAAAACAACCCTCTCGAAATAAACTCTTTGCTTTTATGCTCTATTTTCAAACACTAACTTATTAAAAATAGACATAGCCTGTGTAACTCTTGACATGAACAAAGCTATGTAGGTTACACTCTGCCGCCTGCATGTTGTGCCACTTGGAGTTGCTGCATGAAGTTCTTGCTTTCATAGGCACATTGTGTTTACTCTTTCTGAATTTCCGTGCAGGTGTGACTGCACAAGTCAAGTCTATTTGTGGAAGGGGGGAAAAAAAGTCACTGGAGAGAGGCTACTTTCAAGAATGTATTCCCAATGTACGAATTTCAGCATTGCTTAGAGTTGATGCTTGTAGTTGTACAATTGTAGGCCAGTGGATCAAGGTAATTCATAGTGATACACATTAGGCAACTAAAAATTATTATTAGTGGGTGTTCCGCTGTTGGTCATAAAACTTGAACTAAACTTAAAGCAAAATACCAAAAAAGCTAGTGTTGTGCGACTGCAAACCAACCCATTTCTTCTTTTTTATGTGTCAAATGTTTCCACATGATCATATTAATCTCTGCTTTTTTATATAATGATGTATTAATTTTTAAAACTAAATTTTACATTTTAGTCAAGAGTAAAATTTAATAGGTTTAATAGCAGACTTTGCTCTAAAATTACAAAAACAAGACCATTAATACAATAATGTGTAAACTGACACCAAAATATATAAAAGCATGATTTAAAATGTGTATACATGTAAGATAAAAAAGCCTAGCAAGCATAGACAAGTAGCTGGAGCGATTCTTTTTATTATTCGTAAGTGACATGATAGTACTGCTTACAGCACCATGCAGATGTTTAAGTTCACAACAAATACCTAACAGACACCCTATCCTCTGACAGATTTTCCATGGCACCACTGTGCAACTTCTGCTCCTAGCAGGTAGTTTTTACCGGATGTCCACAGATAGGCAGTATAGAGCGATCTGCAATTTCAGAGTTAAACGATCTGTGCAACTACTGTGTTTGTATAATCTTAGATTGTTGAAGTTCCAGTTTCTTAATGTGTTAAAAAATAAATATCTTACACGGATTGATCTGTAGTTATGTCTGTATAAAGTGTGGAAAACTGATTCAGTTGTATTTTTTTTCCCTCTTTTTTAACTTTTGCTTTGTTGAATTGTTAGCCGACAAAGTTGTCCTTTTTATTTTTAATTTGTTTTGTACTTTGCCAAACGAAGCGGCTTCTGAAAAAGAGATGCATTCTCTACAGAGCCTGCAGCTGCAGCTCATCATCTAGTTATGAATAAACTAGCGATGGACCCTCTGCATGACTGCTGATTGGCTAACGCCCTGATCAGTTTATTTAGGACGTGCGCGTTCCCGCCACCGCCCCCATATGCTTCACGAAGACTTCGACCAAACATTTGTCTGCAGGGACTTCATTAAATACCCGCGGCGCCACTTCAACACCTCGAGGTAAGACACGTAGCAACAGTGGAGTTGAAACGGTCACTGTGGTGGTTCGCCTGTTCGTCTTAAATGGAAGGGGGTTTGCTAGCTAGCAGGGCAGCTAGCAGTTTGTATCTGCCTATCATAAGGTGTTGCATTAGCCTTATTGTTATACTCGGAAAAACGAGTTGCTCCTAAAAAAAATGGTGGCGTACTTAAAACTCGCGTATGACAAAACAAACCCAATTTGAACTTAGACCAGAAAACATGGGAGAGTTGTTGCTTTTGATAACGGTCCTGCTAATGCTCGCCATACTTTTAGTAATAACGCCACTTATAAATATAATCCGCTCCTGGAGCTTTATGAGTAGGGTTTTTTATGTTTTGTTTTTTTAAAAAAATAGAATTCTAAAAGGTTTTTTTCTTTTGCGTTTTTGGCTCTTTTTCCGAGTTAACGGTAACTACTAGCTTAGTCGCAGTAGCACAGCTGCAACGCATTAATTAAACATGGCGCCTCCACTCGGTGTTTCAGACGCCACACTCAAAATTGTATTAAATTTTTTTTCAAATACAGCTCAGAATTGGAACCTGCTCTATGCATAATTTAAGTACGTTTTGTCGCGGTACTTGCAGCCTCCACTACAATTTCCCTTCCTGTTTGCTTGGTTGGTTTGCTAACATTTCAAGTTTAATCTATAAACAAATCATGTCGTTGAGTCGCTTACAAAAATATTTATTCTAATTTTGATTCAAGCTCTAATCTCTGAAAACAGTTGTCTGTTCTTCACAAGGAACGACTTTGTCTTCTCAAGTAAAAGCCATTGGATACATGATTGTAGAACATTTAATTGCGATATTGAGTCATTTCTAGTTTTGGACATCCGTTGCACTGACACTCCAAACAGGTAGCTTTAGCTTTTTGGCATAAAACGTCAAGATGGCTAAAAATCAAAATGAACTAGTACGGCTTTCCAAACTGTTTTGTGCAATATTATCGATGTAGACACTGTAAAGCCCCCACGTGCCACAAACTCTACACCCTGTATTAACCTGGCTTTAGTTTGAGCCAAGCAGAAATGCTAATGTAGCTATTTGGAGAAACAGCTAAAGCCTTTTTAAGTAAAAGTTTTTTTCTCTCAAAGATTTTAGCTTTGTGTCCAGTTTTGCCTTTAGTGTTACATTTGTCAATATATCGTTTGAAACCTCATATGTTAGCTCATCTTAACAGCTGGATCCGGCCTAAGCTAACACTTAACATTTAAATATTAAGATCATATGTCTAGGTTTGAGAAACTGCTGAGTTGCATAATTTTTAAATAGTATATATGTTGCTGCAGGTGATGCTAATGTACTATTGGGTGGTTTTGATAAACAGAAGCCTAGTTAAGGAAAAATATTTTAACCTAAATTTCAATGGACCATGTCACTATTTGCACTGTATAACATTCTAAAGTATTTTTTGTTAAATTTGTACTCTTGAGAAATATTTTTTTTGAGCTACAAGTTGGTGAGAATGGTGAAGGGAAAGTAAAATATTTCCTACTTAGTTTGAGTCCCCTGTCCCCCAACTCAATAGTTTTGATTTGTCCAATTTTTTTTGCATTTTTTTGCCATTAAAATAAGCTGATGGAGCGGAAAAGAAATGCGAGGCAGTAAATATACGAGCAGATGCTTGACGGACTGAAACGCATACTATCAATTGCTTGATATGGTAACTTTATACCAATGAAAGTCACAATATTCCTTTTGGACTCATCACTGCTAATTTCGATGAGTCTCCATGATCAATTGCAGAGGAACAGCAGATAACTAAACACATCCAAAACAGATCAGGTGGTGATGCAGTAAATTTTGACTTGAATGACTGGGACCTTAGATTTTACAGAGCTATCGCGTAAGAAGTTTTTATTCAGAATGTAAGTAAATTGTGATTCTCACCAGCATAGACTTGAATTCAGGAAAAATGACTAGTTTGGGAAATCTGAATGCAATAATGCTTCCCCGATTCTGAATTCGTATCTTTTTATATTCTACATATTTTTGATTGGGTCCTCAAAGTCAGATCAGGGGTCAATACAATTATATTCTGGCCTCAAACAATTACAGGTCATTTTTGGACATATTTAATGAAAATTCTGGGCATTTTGCATAGAAATCAATGGAAAAACCTGCATTGTGTTGTTTCCAACACTGGAAGCACTTTTAGTGAGAAATAAAATCAGTCATGTTCCTTGGTATTGCAGCGCTGAGTTATATTGTCAGTGAGTTGGACAATAATTTATGTCATTAATTTTGGCTATTGTAGAGGTCCCTAATCACTGAACTTTTTAGTGTTTGTGTTTTTCTTACCCCTGCACTTGCTCTCAATCACTAATTTTGCCAGCAGTGGTTTTACCCCTCTATCTTGAAGTCTGACACGATAATAATGTCATTAAACTTGGTTTTTGCATATTGGTCTGAAAATGTACTTGTAGGTTACCAAAATATGGAATATCTCTGTTAGGTTTTTTATGGTCTAAAGATTTTGTAGTTTCGTCACTAAAACTGAACCTTTTAAAGACAAAGTAATTTTAACTGGGAAAAAATGCTGACCTGGAAGTGCTAAGATGCACTTTTTTGAGCATATTTTAAAGTCAGGCATATAAAATATAGCTCATATATAGCTATTAATATTGAAATCATCTTTGGAAGCAACTGCATGGTTGTGAAATGTTAGATAGTGTCTGTTATTTATGGTTTTAAAGTAGCGTTCATGAGAGCACAAGAGCACTTCATTTTAATTAAGTTGCTGCAGATGAAGTCTCAACGTGTGATGAGTATCTGCTGTTTTTAGCCGTTTTCTCCCCCTCTATTCCTGCAACCATTCCAGCTTCAGCAACCCCTACACTGCTGAGGGCATGAGATAAGAGTCGCTGTCTCTGTGTATTGCGACTACGTTTGCCTTTCTAAATAAAGGCTGCTGACAGGGACTAAAATGCAGGACTCAGAGGCCACACATCACTTTTCTCTGCATTTCATTGTGTGTCGCTGTCAGAACCAGGTTAGTATGCAGAGACTGGCTGAAAAGAGAAGCAATTTTATGTCTTTTGTCCTTCTTAAATGGTCATCCGTCCCCTTTTCTTTTCATAACATGGCCTCCTCCTCTAGTGTAGTATGGCTTGTCTGGATGTTGCACAAGATTTAGTCTGTTGGCCACAGGGTGGCCCTCCCTCTGCATGGGCAGATCGTCACTGCAGGCCAGTAATGCATTGCCCTTGAAAACACTCAGTGAATTACAACAGCTTCCACAGACGCAACATCTCATGCTCATGGGCTTTTGTGCCTTGCAGTTTCTGTCGGTATAAAAAAGAAATGGATTTAAAACATGACTTATCCCCTCCCCCAAACACGGTCAAAATGGTTGGTTTGAAGTAGGATGTGTATAAGTTCCTTATCTTACACAAAAAATTCTCTAAATTCAGTTAATCTATGGAACAATCTGCTGTAAAAGGTATTAAAGTATTTTAGATTTGCTTTTTCACATTTTGTCGATAGACCTGTTGAGTCTGCAGTTTTCTCCTAACAGAAATGTTTTTTTGTTTTATTTTAATTTTTAAAGTAAAAAAACATTTGGTCTTAAGCCAAGCTGCACAGAGTTTGACTTGAGAAACCGTTTACCTAGAGATTTCACAGTGTGGTGGAGGGCCGAGACTGGCCTTTTGGGTGTGGTGATGGCCCACAAAATGGCTCCACAAGATACTAAGTAATGTTAATGTTTTTGTTCCCAATATAGGATTTTTTTTAATTATTATTTGTAATTGGTTCTCAAAGATAACTTTGGTCTTTAGCTGCATTTCTGTTTCTCTCTGTTTTCAGCACATAAAGAGCTACAAAAAAATTACCTGCTTGGATAGTTTGTTTGTGGTTGAATTGCTTGAATAGCAAGTTTTAAGATCAGTTAAGTACATTCTGTGTTGATTACCTTGTAGATAGAACAAGGTAATACGACACATTGGCTACCAAGCAAATGTAATTAAAGTTGCAGACATAAAATTATTAAATTCATGCTGCTTGAAAATGTAATCTACATGAAAATACAAATGGATGTTTATGGGCAGTACAAATAATGTGACTTTAAAGCTCTTTGCTCCAGCTGCCAAACACCATCAATGCTTTCATTTTCTCGTCACAGAATTTAGGCCTTTTTGTTAATGCACGATTGTAAACTGCAGCATTTGCCTCTGTACACTTAGTGTGTCAGTAAACAAGTTACATCTGTGGTTTTAACAGATATTTTGAACTGTTACTTGTGGGCTTTTAGTTTTCAAGGACGGGTTGTGCATGTCAGTGTATGCACTCTGGAAGGTTTTTTTGCTCTTCATCTTGTCACGCATTCTTGGTCAATTTAATTCTCTGAGGAGCAAGTAGCTGGGATTCGTACCTCCTCACTTTGAGTGCTCTGTGTCATTTCGGTACATCTGATCTCACAGTTATCTTCATGCTTAGCATAAAAATGTATAAGTAGTCTTATGTGAATCAGCTTTTTTTGTTGAAAAAAAGGCTTCTTTTCACTCCTCTGCCTTGTATTAATCTGGAAATAAAACATATTTTTGGCAAATATTTCATCTTGTTTTCTGATGTGATGCAGAGTCTTTACTTTTGTACAGCTATGTTTTCAGACTCTGGCACCAGGTGTGAAATTTTTTACTGTATGCAAAAAGCTTTGTAAATCCTGGCTGTGGAATGAATCTGAGAACCTATGAAACATTGATAATCTGGATAATAGCTATTTTTGACTGACTGTTTTATCTGAAGGAGAAGGCACATGAGGAGTGCTTTTAAGTTCATACATTAAATAACTCCTTTAACACAGATTGGATATTATGCTAAAGTCTGCTGAAACTGAACAACTTGATTGTTGATTTTAGTCAAATGCATTTCCTTATTTATGCCAGCAAGTGGCATAGTCTACCAAAAGAAACTTGGTTTAATAGAATAAAATCAATCATACCGTAAAATGCATCTCTTTTGGCATCGTCCTTCTAGTGGTGACATTGTGGGTCATATCTATATACTCTTTAATCTCAAATTAATCTTGATACTAAAAAACTGTTTTTTTTTTTACCTTAAATGGTTCTAGAATACGACCATAGAACTAGCAACTTGGTGTAGAAGAGCGACCCGAGGTGGAATATTGTGGTAATTGGGTTTATGTTTCTTTCAGGACTGTCGGCACTCCTGAGACTCTCCTGGTTTGAAAAGGATTGCTGGTCAGACATATGTTCCAGGGTGGGAAATAATGGAGGCATTTTTTTACATCTTTTGTGTGCATTATCCTTAAAGTGAAAATATTAAAATTCTGCAATGTATTTGGGTGTATAGTCTAGAACGGCGGTTTTCAAAGTGTGAGGCGCGCCTCCCCTGGGGGGCGCCAGAGCACTTTAGGGGAGGCGCGGTGCGAGGGAAAAAGTAAACCGGAAAAGCTATCTGCTTGCTGTCTACTGATGTGAGAGAAACGTCTTTTACGCACATGATCAACTCTGTGGATTTAGGAAAAAGTTGGTACTGTGGGGTGCGCGTGTGGAGTGGGGATCAGTGGAAATGTTTCCCACCTTAGAGGATGTTTTGGCCAGTGATGTCAGTAACGTTACTGACGTCGTACCACTTTTTTCCGTAACGAGTAATCTAACGCGTTGCTATTTCAAATCCAGTAGTCAGACTACAGTTACTTATCAAAATCATTTTTGCGTTACTGCGTTACTATCTTCTTTTGTTATTTAATCGTATTTCCTCTACTCGTCTTGTCGAGTGACCGACGTCTCTATGCGACAGAAATGTAAACAATGGAGGGAGATGAGCATTTTGTTGGTGGAAAAACTGGAACTATTTTGAGTTTCTGTCGCCAAGTCCGATTATTATAAGCGGCTTTGGGCTTCATCTTTTAAAAGTCGCTTGCAAATTTAATGAGTGGCAGGTTGCGCCTTTTTGGGCTCGTTTTTGAACGTGAAGTTGCTCATTTGGGCTTGGAAATAAGCAGAGACTCATAATAAATCCCAGAATTTGTCCGTCATTAAGGTAGTTTTAGTCAGTCTCTCCGTCTTCATCATTTCCCGGATGATCCGTCCCGCTGTGTCTTTGTTAATGTCAACTTAATTAGCTTCCCATTGCGCTCCAGAAAACTGCAAACATCGAGACCAATATGAACAGCGCAATAAACGTGAAAACAGCCACGAATAAACGTGTCCGTAGTTGGCAATAGTTATAATGGCAAGTTAGCACCGTTATAATTATTAATATTACGGTAAGTGTCACAAATCTGTGCAGCCATCTGAGCTGTGGAGCTGCAGGAGGAGCTCTGTGCGCTGCGACATCAAACTCAGGGGCGTAACGCAGAATCTGGAGGCTGGGGGGAGGGGGGCTTTAAAATCCTTCTTAGAGTTTTCCAGACAACAGTGGACCACACAAATTACTCATGTTTTTTATTTTTTGTACTGTTTTTTGTACAATCTCCTCTTCAGTTCAACCTTATCAGTGGAGACACATTGTTGATGTTACCATTTTAAAATAGCTTACAATTAAGTATTGGCAAAGCTCAATGTGATTTTCACAGGAGGCGGAGCGTTGTTGTTAGCAGCTGCTGAAAGTAACTAAAAAGTTACTTTTAGTGTAACTTAGTTACTTTCCAAGTCAAGTAGTCAATAATATAAATAAGTTACTTTTTCAAGGAGTAATCAGTAGTCTGATTAAAGTTACTTTTTCAAAGTAACTATGCCATCACTGGTTTTCGCCAGAGCGGGGCTGAAGGTGGAGTTTTTACAACTCCGCCCCCCTCCACGGGGGGGGGGCGCAGCAGGCATTGTGCTCCTTGGAGGGGGGCTCACCCTTTCATACTTTGAAAACCCCTGGTCTAGAACCATAGGTGCTCTGTATTCAGAGGTGGTTGGTAGGCTTTCGTGTCATTCAGTTGTCTTTATGGTGTCAGCCTCTTGACCTTCACTGTACGTAGTATGGAGACATGACTATAGCCCAGGGGTGGGCACTCCTGGTCCTCGGGGGTGGGGTGGGGGGGCTGGTGTCCTGCAACTCTTTGTCTCCCTGGTCCTGCACACCTGAATCAAATAGCTGAATCACCTCCCAAGTGCAGTCAGGTCCTCCAGAGTCCTGCTAATGACCTCATTATTTGACTCAGGTGTGTTGAAGTAGAGATGCATCTAAAAGTTGCAGGATACCGGCCCTCGAGGACCAGGAGTCCCCACCCCTGCTATAGCCCATTCCTTGAACATATGTTAACCCCAGTCTTAACAGGCCTTCACTTTTGACTAGTTGAGTTATAGAGCTGCAGATCTGAAATGTTTTTTCACCCTCTTTGCGTGAGCTGGCTTCTATGAACTCCCTTCCTGCTACAAGAAAGGATTGCGGCAGGCATGTCCATCCTCCTTCCAATTTTTTCTTATCACAATATACATTGTTAAATACTTCAAGTGATGGACAATATTCCACATTTTCAGCTTTTTCTCTTTCGTTGGGTGAAGGGAGTGGATCTTTTTAATATATATTTTTATTACTGTTCTTTACAAAGTGACTACATTAAAAAATATTCATGTATGGGCGTGCTGTGGTGGCGTAGGAGATAGCGCAACCCACATTTGGAGGCCTTGAGTCCTTGACCCGGCCGTCGCGGGTTCGATTCCCGGACCCGACTGATATTTGCAGCATATCTTCCCCCCCCCTCCTTCCCCGTCAGCCTACTGTCATATGAGGAACACTAGAGCCCACAAAAGACGCCCTGGAGGGAAAAAAAAAAAAATTATGTATAAGATACAAAGTCACACATGGTTTAATGTGTCAAATAGGCCTGTCGCGATAAATGATAAATCAATTAATCGTACGATAAATTAAAACTATCATTTTAATTATCGGCTTTGTCGTCTCTTCCGGCCTTTTTCTCGTTCTCTTGATGACACTGAATAAAAAAAGGCTCCACCCCCCCCCTCCTCACGTTCTTAGTGTAATGCCCAGTGCACACTACACAATCTTGGAGCTGATGGCCGATTGTCGGCCCATTTTCAAAATCTGAGACCACACATTAGCCAACAGAAATCCTAGCTAAAACAGTTCGATCAGGTTTGATCGTGCCGTGTGGTGTCCAACAATGGGCACAAAATAATGGCTACAAGTCCAGTTAACTAATTTTAAAACCAGATATTAATCAATGCTTTACTACAATCTACCTGCAATGTATGTGGCTAGAGTCAGTCCTGACTGAATGAAAATCATTATAACCTATTTATGTCACTTTAACGAAGAACAGCTGAAAAGTTACCGGGTTTATCAACTGCATAGTAATTTCGCTCCAACTCATCCCCTCGTCATTTCTATATTCTTTGCGTAAAACGTTTTATAAACATTAATGTTGTTTCCACATATCTGTCTGCTGGACTTCTGGTTGCACTCTATCAGCTGTTTGGGATTCCCCTCCGTAATTTCCCCTCAGAAAACATGGAGGAGAATTGGTGTTTTCTGATTGGCTACCTGTCACATTCAACAGGCTGCCTTGCTCCCAGTCGGGAAAACCCCTGATTTAAATCGGAGTGGCCACAACAATCTACCGTAACACACACACTACAGGATGATCGGTTACGAAATCGCAAGCGACAATTTTAGAACGATCAAGGTTCTAAGAGTGTCGTAAGGGGAAAATGTACGTGTGAACTAACGTTTAGTGTGAACTATTGCGTCAGGTATTCGGATGTGCCCATCTTGTCTATTTAAATCTAATGATTACTGAAGGGCAATATGGTATACAGACTTCATATCAAAATCTGCATTCTTTTGGTTGAATGCAGTATTTATTTCCACTTTGGTGTTTTTATTCAAGTACATTTTTGTTAGTGAAGACTGAGAATCCATTTTATTTTTGTTTTTGGTTGTTTTGTTTCATCAGTTCCAGTGTTAAATGTTCTCTTGAAAATACAGTGTATATATCTTCGGCAGGAAATCGCATGCATTATTACGTCAATTCCATTAGATCAGTGTAAAAAGGTCTTCAAACAATATTATTGTTTATTGCAATAATTTTTTGAGAATTAATCGCTCAGCAAAATTTGTTATTGTGACAGGCCTAGTGTCAAAGAAAATGCAAAATAGATATGTGAACTAATTTAACTAACAAACTGTCTGAAATCGACTACCAAATGGAAATAAAAATACTTGAATACACAAACTGTTGTCGTTTGATTAACATTGGTTTCACAAGATGTTAAGATGTTTTTTCCCCTCATGTTTTCTTTTTAAATACAAACATTATGTGCAAAACTAAGAATCTTTAATATTTTTAAAAGTAAATCTTTCTTTAAAAAATCCTTGCTACCAAAATGTTTCATAAAACCTAAATTTGAATTCTGCCAAATTTAGTCCAGTCCAAAGTGTAAACCAGCTTCTTTTTTTTCTGGCATTACAGCCATGTTTGCCTTCACCTTTATGACTTGAATATCGTTGTATGGGTGAAATTAGCATATCACAATAACATGTATTTTCCCGGGAAAGTTTTTTTTTGTTATTACAGTGAATGACATAAGGCCCAGCCCTGCTTTCAGTGAATGTCATATCACATTACTTGCAGAATTTGACCTTCTTATTGGTTAATTCAACCATTTGAATCATTGGCCACATCTAAAATGTTTCAGTGTCCTAGATGTGGTGTTTTGATACCAAAACATACTTTTAAGTACATAATCAGGTCTAGTGTTCATCTTTTACTTGAAATTAACATCAATATATGCATGTTTTATCATTTTGGGAGTATAGTATCATGTGAACATCTTGCTGTTTCAGTAGTAAGATGACTTACCTTGGAATATTTATGAACACACAATGTGGTTTTCTTTAGATTAACACCATGCCCATCAAGTTTGACAGTTGCATGTCACTCTCCAAAAGAGTTGAGTAGGCTGTAATGTTTATCAGTATATTTTCCTGAAATCACCCATGACTTTGCAAAAATCTTTTCCTCTTCCCCCTCTTCCAGCATAGATGCAGTGGGATCTGAACTAGTCTCTAATTAAACGTGTTACATTTGAAAGCCTCCTAAATGTTCCACTCAGTGGGGTGAAAATGTGGAGGTGAAAAGAATGAGTATAACTAAAGAACCTTATTGTTTTTCTCTAACCTGGTTTCTGAAGTAAACTATAAGGTCTCTGTGGAGCAAGATGCTCTGCACTCAGATGCCTGCATTAGGACGATGCTGAAGGCTGGCTCCACACAGTGAAAGCCTAGACGGAGTTCTTTTTTTTTTTTTTTTTTTGTTGCATTTTTTTTCTTTCTCTTCTGTTTTTTTGGAAAGGGGCGTCTTGCCAAGCTTGCTGTTCCAAGGGTTTATCTAATGAAATATTGCTGCCTTGTGGCAGTTTCTCAATTGGAACAATAGCCTGTGTTTGTGCTTAGAATAATGAAGACTGAAGTTAACAATATGTTCTAGTTGCCTGATGAACATGAAAAAATCTGCTTGAGTAAATAACTTGAATAGTAAATCTTTGCCTAAAATACATTTTCATCTGTCCTTCATTGTTTAATATGGGATAGAGAAGTTGAAGACTTAAACTTTGATTTTAAATCCCCCGCCAATGAATCTTTATTCTATACCTACCACCAAGACTGAAGAATATTGAGTAAATATTTACTTGCAGTGCTATCATTGAAAATTGCATTAGACATTTTCACTTTTCTGTTATTACATGACATCTGTCCCACTCTGATGTTTAACATCCCATGCATGCATCATAGGTGGGTGTTAAGGGCACTTGGATGTCCAACTGGTCAAAAATGTGACCCATATCAGCAGTAGGGGTGCATGACTCTTGAAATGGAATATCTTACCAAAAATTGCATCCAAGCAGGGTTTTATTTTATTTTATTTTTTTGCAATTGCTGTATTGCACACAATGATACTGCAATTTGATATATTGTGCAGATTTATTATAGTTTATAATAAATGCAAAATTTGTTGGAGTTATATTGTGGGTAAATTGTAGTGATATCTGAGATTAGTGGTGGATAATGTGATAAATGTATTCCTCTTCCTACAGAAAAATTAATCGCACTGAATAATAGATGGCCTCCATGTTATCAGGCTAAATGATTCTCGGTGCTTTTCCGAGGTTCATCTTCTCCATAAGTAAATCTTGTGTAGTTGAAGCCATTAGGGTTAAAGCGGTCTGCATTATTACTCTTTCTGTTTATGCTGTAAACAGAAAATTGTTCTCTGGGATCTGACCTTGGTTTAAGGACATGCGTGTAAATCATGACTCATGCTGTTGTTGTGCAATGCATCGTCAGTTGTGTAGTCTGTGAAGCCTATATTCAGAACGATGAATACTACAGTGTGGACATCAGATTTTTCTGTAAATTGGCATGATTCTTTGTAATAATAATCAATCTTTATCTGCAATTGCCAACATTTCCAGCTTTCTCTATGTCAAATAAGCGTTTATACTCCTGCACCTTCATCCAGATACTGTCCTGCTGTTATCAACAGTCAGTGAAGTCACCAAATAGTTCACAGGTTGAGATGCTTAAGAAGAATAGTAAAAGACCTCAACAAGAACAGATAATGTTTGGCTGATGATACTAATGCATATAAATTGCACCGACTGTTATTGGTTTGTCCCTTTTCTTCTCTTTGAAGGTGCATTGGGACCCTGATAAGCTCATATTATCTGACTTATCTGTCTCTGCAGCAGTCTGCTTCAAGAAACTCTTTGTAAACTATAGAAACTTTAGATTAGGGCTGAAATGAATCTTTGAATGATTCGAGTACCTTGATTTTTAAAATTTCTCTGGGAAAATTTACCTGCCTCGAAGATTCCTTAATTTATGTTTCATTATTTAGTGCACTGTGTTCCGGCCAGAACATTATGTGCGCTGCGCAGAGCTCTGACTTCCACCTCTGAGTTGTTGACAAATGCTAAGTGTTAGCGGCACAACATCCAATTTTTAAGTTTGGCTATGGGTATTTTATTGATTGATGACAATGCCTGGGTTTTCATCATTTTTGGGGGACCAATAAGCATCCTTAAAATGACTGGCGCGATTGCCTGAAGTACGGCAGCCTTTCTCTTCTGGGAGCTGCTTGTTCAAAGTCAACGGCGGAAAGAGTGCTACGGGAGTATTTATACAGGTGACCGGATAGCCTGAACACGGTGGGCGGCTGAGTACTTGATGCTTACAGCATAAGTGTAACTTTATAGACGAACCGCACAATAAATTTAATATAATCCCAGTCTCAACAAACAGATGGCGGAGCGCATCATGGCGGTACATGGCTGATAGATGAGTTTCTGAGTGTGACAACGAAGGTGCCGTAAATATTACGTATTGCTCCCTCCGTTCTTACTTTCATCCCATGGTCTACCGGTCCCTGGACTTGCGTTTGTTTCTCCCTTGTCTATTTCCCCCTGTCCACCCCCATCTTGGGTTTGTTTGCTGGCCTGCCCCCCATTTTTTTTATACTGTCGGTCAGGATAACAGAGAACAGTGACCTCTGATCAGAATATACATTATTGATTTATTGTCTAGCTCTAAGTCTAATGGAACTTTGCCTGAAATAATCAAATTTGGAAGTGAGTATCAATGTGACAATGTAATGACTTGCATTGGCAGCTAAAATGTTTAAAGCAATTAAACAGTTAGTTGAATGTTTTGGTCTTGGTTTGGTTTGTTTGCCATTCATGCATCTGACTCGGCAGAACTATATTGCTCTTTAAAACAGTTTTCAGTCTGCTGGCTGTATTTGGTGTTCAGACTAAAAGCTCTTAGAGGGATATAGCAGTCAGGGTTTCAGCCATTCTATTGTAAGACTGTCGGACTACCAGGGTTTCCTTGTTCGCCCTCAGCCCCCCGGCTAAGCATTAATTGTCATAGTTTTTTATTTTATTTTGTACAATAGTAACAGCATAGACAGACCAGAGTCTCATACAACATAGTATGATCAGAATATGAACACATAGGGAGAGTGAGATTGGGTCCATTTTATTTTATTTTATTTCACTGCAACCACTTTCCACGTCCTGTCAACTTTGAAAAAAGTGACGGGTCACAGATAATTTAAGATTTTACAGTTGATGTTATTGTTCATCTTGTAATAATAATACCATGCATGAATTTATATCCACTTATTTGAAGGAATTGTGGTAACCTTCAGCATTTTTCATATTTTGCACTGTACTTCAAACATGGTAGATAAAAGTTTTACATATGCTCAAGACAATCCTCTCTGCTTGGATGCTGTGAAATATAGAGACCTGTTGAGGTTCACTGTACCATGGAAGAAGATGTAAATCTTAGAATGATTCAGCCCACATCTGTTACTTAAAGATAAACGCAACCAAAGCACACTTTGGTCAGAACCTTGTGACATCAGCACAATCATTTCAGGTTTTTTAATGGCAAATGAGACAAATTTGTCACATACAGCTCTGTGGTTTTTAAGATTAGTATTTTTTTTAAATTCAATCCATTTGCAAGATTAGAGGGAAACTGGTTCAAATTTTCCTCATTACTACATTTTTTTTTTCTCAGTTTTTGCGGCGCTAGTGGCTCGTATTTTTGCAACAGTAGGCAGACAGGAAAGAAGGCTAGGAGAGTGCAGAAGGCTAGGAGAGGCCAGAAGGCTAGGAGAGGGCGGAAGACATGCGACAAAGGTCGTCGGGACCTGGAGCCGAACCCGCAACGTCCGCATCGAGGACTAAGGCCTCCAAAAGTGGGGCGTACGAAGCCCGTGTGCCACCACAGCACGTCCCACACATTACTACATTTTAACTGGAAACCTGTTTATGTGATTATAAAGCATGAGCAGCATTTTTATTCAAAGATTCATAGTCAATGAAGTATGTTGTATGTGTGGATAGCAGACATTTTGGTTTGTCTGCATACAGAACTAATCTGAGATTGCCTAGCTGCAGAAATTGCCATCTACGTGTTTTATGTTGGCAAAAGAAACATGTAAATGGACATTTCTGCTGTTGATGGCAAATAAATTAGATGACACAAATTGAAATGATGGCTTCAACTCACCAAATGGCTTAAAAGCTGATGTGCAAAATACCCAATACCACAAATGGGTGAATTAATTTCATATCTTTTAATGGAAACTTCAGGAACTACTCCCAATGAGAAGATGTCAGGATGTTGTATATTCCATGGTACAGATTTAAATTCCCTTGCTGAGAAGGGGAAAAAATTTATTAGTTTTTTTTATTATTTTGGCTTCCACACAATCAGACTGTGATCTGAGCTGTTTGCCAGATTTCTGATTTAACTCCTAAGAAACTTGAAGGCTGTTAGCTCTGAGTGAAGATTTGCCACTCTGAGGAAGTAAACCAATGATCTAATTGAAAAGAACACCATTTTTATTTTAAGTATTTACTGTAGAAGTAACATGTTTTTCCTTTGGTCCTTTTATAACAGAATTCTGTTTTTATGTTGAAAATGCTTACTTGTTAGAGTACCTTTATTGTATTTGCATAATGTGAGGTCCTGGTGCTGCAAGATATGCAATACACACTTAAATAATATTTTAAGTTGCTGAAACGGATATTGTTGCTGAAAGTTCCGATAGTGATTCAACACATTTCTTGACTGCCTTCTTGATGACCTACCAAGATTTGAGCTTTTCTGCTCTGCCACTAAAAGAAGTCTGTCCAGCCTGCTGAAAATCTTACATAAATATAAAAAAAAAATCCTGGAAAGTGGCATTCCCATGGTTTATGGCCTGATTTTATAAATGTGTGGTGAAGACCCTCACCACTTATCACACCCCTAAAATTACTGCCTCGATAACACATGTTTGCAAATGCCCACAAATTTCACTAAAATGTTAAGGTCCCTCTGTATTAAGATAAGTACAGATGTAGATGAGGAAATGTTTTCAGCTTTATGCCTCCCACACTCGAGGCTTCACACTTTGAGCTGAGCTTTAATATTTAACATTTTGAATCTAGAGCATTGGGGGTACATCTGTTTGAATGATATTTCATATAACAGGTAAGAGCTTTGCTGTAAATGCTAAAACATTAAAATGGTATAATCCTAAATGCCAGTCCCCCAAGAATATATTTCCCTAGGTGGAATTCATTGTGAAGCCATGTTATTAATTTGCAAATTTCAGTAAATTTGATCTTTTTCATATGACATTCCATGGAAAACTTTCAATGCAGAGCTATGTTCAGAATTTTTTTGTTGTTGTATTTTTAAAGATGAAGCAAATGTGGGTTGGTATGTGAAGATTTGTTGAGTAATAAAAATGTTTTTTATTCTCTTAGCACTGTCAGTCACCCTCGTGTATGCACTGCTCAATATGCTAATAGAGAAACAACTTACCATTAAAGGAAAACTGTATCTGCCGTCATTGGTGATCATTCTTACCTGACTGCACATTCATGGTATTCTCTGTTGTGGGAAAGGAGCTGTAGCAAAGCAGAAAGCAGTGGAGGAGAATGAAAAGTGTGTACACGAGGATGATTGACAACCCTAAGACCCTTCTCTTGCTTCTGATTGTTTTCTGACAGTTGTGTAATTCTGTAGATGGCACTAAGATCACAGGGAGTAGGTGGAGTTTATTTTTTCACTTTTATCTATCATGTTGTACTGCTACGGCATAGTGACAGATATAAAAAATATTAAATGTGTGTTACATAGTACAGCTCTAACACAAAATTAGTTGGAACTTAAGCGGCAGGATCTGAGTCTTAAAAATTGTAAGCAAACATTAGTTTAGATGTTAGTATCCAAACAGAAGTGTTGAAATGATTTTAAAAAAACAACAACTTGTATATATTTTAACACTTTTCAGGGTATCTTTTAAGACATATTGATTAGGATCGTTGGTTTTTGCCTGTTAACTTGGCAAAAGCTGTTTTCTGTGCTTGAGTAAAGAAAATCAATTGGTATTTGAGTTGACAGGCTGACATTTTCATCACTTCTAACCTCCAAGCTGAAAGGACTGGAACTTTGAGAACAACGACTTTAGAGCAACTACTTTAAAAGCTTTAAATTTGCCTCTGCTCAATGTGCACAAAACATCCCACTGAATGTGTTTTACTTTTAAATTGTCATGAGTCTCTTTATGAAGTCGATTTTGCACACATGTTGCCGCTTTGTGTTTCTTCAAGAAGTAATCTGTGTTTCTGACATTTTGATAAATTTAATTTCTGGCCTCTTTTATACATCTGCAAATTACTTCCCCTGAGATGAAGTTGTGCTTGTTTGTAGCTGGATGCTGTTCAGTCACAGGCAGAAATGTTCTAAAGGTACTTTGAAGACGGAGTTCACTAATGCAGCATAATACTGTCTTGACTCCAAAACGGATCTTATTTTACTCAGTTTTAGAAGTTTATTTTTATAGTCCCTTATTCATTAATTGGCTCTTTCTGTAGTAAATGTAATTGGGGGGGAGGGTATTCTACATCCGCCTGTTGCCTGGTAGTTAAATTACAATTGCATTATTTTGAGGCTCACAAAGGTTATTTCATGGCTGATTTGCTGGTATTCTGACGTTTTTGACTTTTTGACAAATCACTGAAATGATGTTACATTGGCACATGAGTTTACTGTACAAGAGCTTTGAGTACGCCTACTGTTTTGCAGTATTGCATAAAATTAAAAATTCAAACGTACGTCATTACAGGGCTCCCCCAGAAAACTTAAGTGCAGTGGCAGGGGAGGGCAGTCCACCGGTGGCTCACTGTATTTTGTTAGAAATTGTGAAAAATTGACAGGAGACTTGAAACTAGTACTACGTAATTACTTGGAAGATGTTATTGACATCTATTAAACACCAACTATTTAAGGCAAATGGAAAATGGTTGATAAAATAAATACCAATTAAGTAATCAGATCTTGAATCTTGCAACAAGTAATGTAATGGCAGTCACATTTAAAAGTAAAAGAAATGTAACTTACTATTAACAAAGAGTAAGTGTAATTAAAGGACTTACTAAATATAAGGTACAAAATTTAAGTGTTTGAAGTTTTCTTGTGATTTTCTAAATATGTCTGTCTGGTCAAGTTCTAGTTTATTCGAGCGAATGGCAGTATTTGGATGAGAGATTTGTCCGACTGATAGTGTGGTTTATCCACATTAGCTTTATGTAGTTGAAAGCACAGGCGTAGCAAAGTACATGCCTGACCACTTATTAGACAAACATGGCAGAAATATAATGCCACACATTATTCTTTTTTTACAAAGCTGTATTCGCTTGCATCAGTCTCACTGTTCGCTCAACAGAAACCTCTCTGAGCATTTAGCCTTCATAGACGCTCTTTGAGGCTTGTGTTGAGCGTGAGCTGAGCAAGCATTTAGTCTGTTATACTTTTTGTGTGCATGGATGCAGTACTCTGAAAAGGCAGTAGTCATAGAGGGATCATATAAATACTTCTAAAGGTGAACCTGCTCTGCAAGAGCATCGTAAGTAAAACCTGGCAGTCCGGCAAGCTTATAATACACTGGGGGAAACCTTTAGTTTTATTTAAAACAGAAAAGCAACCGTTGTATCTACTGCTGATAATATACAAGATGATTTATTACATCACATTTTCTGATGCATAAACTTAAGGCAGACTAAAAGCTCACCAAGCTTATTGGTTTCCACTAAAGCAGCTTTTTCTCATTAAGCTGTTTGAGTAAAATAAGAATTAAGATGTTATTCAAGACATTTTCTTAGCTTTCAAACCATAAATTTAAAATGGTATTACCTTAATTAGTGATTGGAACGCCGGTTTCCTCACGACTATTGCTATTTTACCAGTGGCTATTCAGTTGTGTTCTGAATGTCTGCAAATTAGAGATGTATAGTGATAAAATGTGCAGATGTTGAAATGTTTGTCAAATCACTATTGGATTAGTGTTATTTATTTATTTATTTTTTAAATCTGCTTCAGCGTGCTTTTTGTAGAAAGCTGGTCAATTGCCTTTTGTCCATGCTGTTGAGATCAGACTTTTCTTAACTAAAAGCTTTTGATGTCTTAAGGCGTGTCTTGCATAATTTCTGACTGACTTAATCATTGTGGGTTTTTTTTTTCTTATTGAAGTGAATATGCATGGACTTCCTGTAATAAAAATGGCCTTCTCAATCAACCTCCCTACAATAATCATTTGTTTTTTGTTTTTTTTTTTACCCTTGTTTCTCTAACGTGACGTACTTTTTGTGTCCACATTTTCAGACGACAACTCCAAACTAACATGGCAGTCAGACTGTGCGATGTGGCTTCTCTGCTTAGAAGTGGTTCGTGGGCGCCTGAGCCTTGGACTGGGGTCTGTGGCTATTTTTCACATCTTGAAATCATTTGGCCAGAAGGTCATTTTTGCTCTCTGCTCAGGCCATACCAATGATATTGGCATTGTTGTATTCTGATGTTCAAACCAAAGTATTTCTGCTTAAATTTGGGGGGAAATTGCTCACGGTTGGGGTTGAAACTTCCTTAATGGTCAATGTTTTGAATTGGTATGGTCTCAACCACTCTTTTCAAATTATGTTTGATGTCTTAAGAGAAACAGATGTTTTTGGTGTGTCTATGCAGATCAACTTTCTGCACATGGTGAATTTGTTAATAAAGGATGACTCTTCATACATAAACATGTTTCTGCCTGTCTCGCTGATCACGCCAAGGCTTTTTGTCTGCTAGTAGTAATTTGATGCTGCTTGTGGCTATATTTATTTAATTGTGCTGAATAGTGATTTTTTTTTTTTTTTTTTTTTTTTTTTTGTTATAACATTTAATTTTTATTTAAGAGAAAGTGTCTTAAGGGCCTTGAAAAGTTTTCTTTTTTTTTCAACCAGTAACAAAAATTCTCTTATGAAATTGTGAAGATCCTTTGTTTGTTTTTTTAACTATGCATTTGCTCTGTAGTGAATGACCCACCTTCTTTTTACAATATAATGCACGAATGTCATTCTGACATGTAAATTTGGTCAATACCAATCAGCCAATATTTGTTTTACTTCAACTAATCATTATCTTGACGTGTGAAGAGCTTCCTTTCTTAACTGCTGTTTTGTTCTTTTATTACCAATATCAATGATAGTATTATTTACATAATTTTCCTTCTCTCTTTAGCAGGTAATTGCGACCATGGAAACACAGCTGTCCAATGGGCCAACGTGCAACAACACGAGCAATGGTCCCTCAACAATCTCAAACAACTGCTCCTCACCAGTAGAGTCGGGGAGCATAGAGGACAGTAAAACTAACTTGATAGTCAACTATCTGCCTCAGAACATGACCCAGGAGGAGCTGAAGAGTTTGTTTGGAAGTATTGGAGAAATTGAATCCTGCAAACTGGTTCGAGACAAAATAACAGGTAATGTCTGTTTTCTAGTGCTGGCTTGTTTAATTTATTTATTTTTGCTGGGGAGCTTTACTGTATGTTTTTATACATGTGAGGCATTTAAAGAGGACCTGTTATGCAAAATTCATGTCTTGTACTTCTATTCAGAGCTCTGTATTAAAACAGCTAAAGCACTAAAAAAAAATGTTTAGCGTCTGGAAAAGGAGTTGCTTTCAAAAATCTCTCGATTATGTCACAATTGATTGCCACTGTGCCATTGGCTAGCAACTCCAGCTGAGACCAGCCACTCACCTTGCAACCCAAGCAGAGCTTGAGCATGTTTGGTCAGCTGGTTTTATTACTGTACGTAATGCAGAATGAGTGCTGGAAATGACAAGTGTTTAGTAGTGGACTTTTCATCCAGAAGCTGCTGCTGCATTCTTGTTAGTTGTGAAGAAGGCTGAACTACTTCTGTTTTTGGTTCTGATTCAGGGTCAAAGATGTACAGTTGTATAATAGGACATTGCTTTGCAGCCGTTTTCAAGTGTGTGTAAATGTTGAGTTGGGTGGTGTGGCTAGCAGCAGCTTATTTGGATAAAAGTGACAAGAGGCCCTAAAACAGCATGTTTTGAAAAGAGCTCAAAATAAACAGAACTGAGCTATTTTGTTCTGGAGTGAACTGGAAACTGAACTCTTATCCAGTAAGGATTTGGTGCAATAATTGTAATGAGCATGTTTTATTCAGCTCATAAACTTATCCTAACCAGTTCAAGGAAACATAATGGGTCCCCTTTAATTTTTCAGGATCTTATAATTTGCTTACAGTAAGAATATTTTCTACTTAAGCTACAGACTATTGCATTTATTTTTTAGCAAATTTGTTTTAATCTAGTTTTAAAATATTATAAAAATTGCAAGTGATGTCAGTTTTGAATTGATTCAATTTGCTTTTAACACCTGACAAAACTCAGGGTGACATTGATATGAGCAGGCTGAACGCTGAGGCTGCTGTGTTTTACCTGGTGGTTGTTTTTGGTCAAGGTTACTGTGACCTTCCCCTCGGAATTATGTCAAATGTTCAAGCAGACCTGCCTCTTGGAAGTGTCTGCTGTTTTTCATTTTGTGTTAACAATCAGCCAACTTAACTTGTAAGTATATAGTTCCGTTATTACAAGGCTAAAGGACAAATGGCCCTCTGCTCTATGAGACGATAGATTATCTTTTGATCTCAATAATAGAAATGTAAATGATATTAATAAGGAAGATGTGCGTCCAGCTTGAGCTTGCTTTTTGGAAGTAATGTATACATGTTTTTCTTGTTTCATATGGGCTGCAGATGTTTGCAGGGCTGTATGAGGGTTGCTGCTGTTCTTAAGACTGGTTACTGATGTGTTGTCTTAGTAAAAATAGTTTTTTTTGTACAATGCAAAGCTGATTGTAAATACAATAAAAGTGTGGTAATTTTTTTAAAGGTCAAACAGAATTTCCAAGTGTAGTAATTAATTCACTGTTTAAAAGAAAAAAAAACAGCAGCTTTCATTTTCTCTGCTTTTGAAATATTGATCAGTTTAAGCTTACATTTTCATACATATTTTTCATACATGAAGTGAAAACAACTTCTGGAGTGTACTGTTTGCAGTTGTGTTCATTATAGAGCTGAGGTTTTGTCCATCTGGCTGCTTGTGCAGAGCCAGAAGTTTGTGCTCAAAAGAATCTGACCAAAAAAAAAAAAATCTTCTAAATGGCCACATGTGTCTCTTAAGGTTCACTAGTTGTCTTTTCTTGTGGTAAATCATTGCCTAGATTGTTGGAGTACCTGAAATCATTTATACCTGGAATGTCTTGTGCTTTTCAAAATGTTTCTTTGGAATATATGTTTATGACTTGGAGAAGGTGTTCGACCGTGTCCCTCGGGCAGCTCTGTTGGGGGTTCTCCGGGAGTATGGGGTACCGGGTCCTTTGATACGGGCTGTCAGGTACCTATGTGACTGGTTTGAGAGTCTGGTCTGCATTGCTGGCAGTAAGTCGGGCTTGTTTCCGGTGAGAGTTGGACTCCGCCAGGGCTGCCCTTTGTCACAGATTCTATTCATTACTTTCATGGACAGAATTTCTAGGTGCAGCCAAGGTGTTGAGGGGATCCGTTTTGGTGGCCTTAGGATTGCATCTCTGCTTTTTGGGGATGATGTGGTCCTATTGGCTTCATCAGGTCGTGATCTGCAGCTCTCCCTGGAGCGAGTGTGAAGTGGCTGGGATGAGGATCAGTGCCTCCAAATCCGGCATGGTCTTGAGCCAGAAAAGGGTAGAGTGCCTTCTCTGGGTTCGGAGGGGGTGGTGGCCTGCACCAAGTGGAGGAGTTCAAGTATCTCGGGATCTTGTTCACGAATGAGGGAAGAAGGAAGTGGGAAATCGACAGGCGGTTTGGCGCAGTGTCTGCCGTGAAGTGGGCGCTGTACCGGTCTGTCATGGTGAAGAGAGAGCTGAGCCAAAAAGCAAAGCTCTCGATTTACCGGCCTATATACGTTCCCACCCTCATCTATGGTCATGAGCTTTGGGTCGTGACCAAAAGAACGAGATCGTGGATACAAGCGGCCAAAATGGGTTTTCGCTGTAAGGTGTCTGGGCCTTAGAGGTAGGGTGAGAAGCTCAGTCGTCTGGAAGGGACTCAGAGTAGAGCTGCTGCTCTTTCACGTCAAGAGGAGCCAGTTGAGGTGGCTCGGGCATCTGGTCAGGATGCCTCCTGGACGCCTCGCTGGTGAGGTGTTCTGGGCACGTCCCACCGGGAGGAGGCCCCGGGGAAGACCCAGGACACACTGGAGGGACTATGTCTCTCAGCTGGCCTGGGAATACCTTGGGATTCCCCCGGAGGAGCTGGAACAAGTGGCTGGGGAGAGGGAAGTCTGGGCCTCCCTTTGGTAGCTGCTACCCTTGCGACCCGACCCTGGATAAGCAGAAGAAAATGGATGGATGGTTTCACCTTTCGTCTTTTCTGTACTTTATTTGTTTTAACTTGACTTGACAAGTCATTTAACTTGACTTGTCTTCTGTAAACTGTTAAATTACCCTTTCATTTCTAAGTTGCTTACATACAGTTTTACCTTGTCCAAGTAGCCTGGATGTTAACTTTCAGCTAGATTTACACTGGCATCAAAATAATTTTTTTTTTCATGCTGGGAAACACTTGTTGGATTTATATTTTAAATTTAAAAGGAATAAACAGGTGGTATCATGCAACACAAACAATCCTCAATGGTCTTTGCTGGATCTTTGCTGCTAGGCCACGCTCAAAGATTTTGGTGCAGGAATTTCTGTTGCTGTTGAATGTGTTGTAATTTTGAATTTATGGCCAGTCTCTAACCCAACACTATATGTTTACCAACACGTACCATTTTTTAAAAAGTCCCTTTTTACTTCAAGACTTGAATTGACTTAGGAATAAGTAGCAGCTTGATATTATTCAAAGCCTCAAAGTTAAATTTCTCTGGATTGGTGCTCTGATTTTAGCTCTACTTAAAAACCCTCTATCCCCTCCAGACTGTTTTTGTTTCTCCCTTGGCCCTCTGGCGACGGCTTTAAGTCAGCCTACATCTGTGTACGGGTGCTACATCAGATGTTTAGTAATCACCAGAGATGTGTGCTTCCTCTTTTCTTTAAATGTTCATGCTTTGGCTGCTGCTCCAGAAACGGCTCAGTCATTTTGTAAAATATTTTTCTCCTACTGTGAGTAACAGTAACATTTTACTCAAATCTGGGTGTTATTTGAAAGATTATCTTATCAAGTCTCCTCTTTACTTTAGCGACAGCTAAAACTTGGTAAATGGTTTGTTTTAATGCCTCTTGGTTATAAAAAGTGCTGTGGGTGTTTATTTTCCGAAACAAATCTGTTCAGTAAAGGCTTTACGTGTATATTACAACATGCCCTGCAGGTTTGAGTGAAAGTGTCATTTTACTTGCTCATTTGAAAGGCTTTATGCATTTCTGTTGGCTATATTGAATTCAGCCTTGCAAGGTGAAATTAAGTTCATGAACTTGATAACAGATACTTGATACATTAACAGTTTCCTGTTTAGTCTCTGAGGTAAGCTTTTTAATTGTAAGCATGTCGGGAAGAAAAAGGTTCCATATACTAAAAGGTAAATGTAATTTAACTTCATGAAGCTGCTTACATATAAATGTAAGCATTTGTACTGGAATGAACTAATTATAAATCGGAATGCAAGATTACCAGGTGGCCTTGAAAACCTTAAATTCTGATTTTATTTTCTTCTGTGTTATGTAATAGAAGAAAACTGTAGAAAAATATATTGGTTGGTTTAATTTTTCTCTCTTGTTGATTGAGTAGACTGACCGTATCCAAACAACATCAAGGTTTGCTGGCAGGCAGACCAGAGTTTCCATGTTTGGTTCTCAACAGTTTCATTCTGGAATCAAGCTGCTCATGGTGGCAGCATGTTGGAATTACTGTTTTTGTAGTTCTGATTTGTTTGACGTTTGGACAGTTATTCCCTCTTGTTCTGAATGTTCAGTTGGAAGGATTTATTTTTTTAGTTTCAAAAAAACTAAATGAATAATTTTAGTTTTTAACTAAAATTTAACCCACCAATATTTAACCCACTTTTTGGGTTAAAAATGAGATGCATATGTTTTTTTTAAATCCCAAATTTTATTTACTTTTTTTTTTTTCCTCCCTTCTCTTTTCCTTCCATGGATACAATTGAGACAATTTTCTGAGTCAGGAGCATATCCCTTGGAATATCTGTGTTGCTTTCAACCTATATTGCCAGAACGATTGAAAGAGGAGTGCTTGCCTGGGCGCTGTGGTGGCGTAGGGGTTGGTTACAGCCCATGTGTGGGGGGCCTTGGTCCTCGACGCAGCTGTCGCAGGTTCGATTCTGGGCCTGGAGACCTTTGCTGCATGTCTTCCCCCTTCTCTCTCTACCCACTTTCCTGTCAATTCACTATTGAAGGCCACTAGAGCCAATAAAACCTAAAATAAAAAAGGAAAAGAAGGAAGAGTGCTTGCCATCAACTGGCATTGTCCAGGACATGCTACTGACCTGGATGACTTCTCTACTGCCCTGAAATTGAACTGTTGGCACATCATGACTATCATGAGATTGTCATTGAGCAACGGTCTTCAGTCAGGCCTCTTCAAATTTGCTGCTAGACTCCCTGCTACCAGAGATATGTCTTGCTCCGAGATACTTGGATGATATGAGTTACAACAATTAAGTACTCTTTGAGATAAGTTTTTAATTGAATTTAGATCAGACTACACACATAAAGCGGAGTGCACTATATGAGGAAGCAAACTCTGGTCCAGCTTAAATAGAGCAAATAATCTATTACAAAGACCCTTACAGATGTAAAGAAGGTGACCGGGAACATATCCCAGTGGCGTACCAGCATTGTAGACAGAGGTCTTTTCTCCGTACTAGTAGTTGACCGCAATATTGGTTGCTGTGATGATGTCTCCTGTGATCCTTGGTTAAATTTTTTTATAATAAGTGTTGAGTAATCCATTATCAGGGGGGAAGCATTTTGGACTTTATTTATGCCCTCAGTTCAGATTTGTAATTAGGATAATGACTGTTCAAGCAAACATCCAGATTTCTTTGTAGCTGGCTCGGTGATCTGCTTCTTGACAAAGGCTGCAGTTAAAGTATCTTGAGGGTAGTTGCACTTTTTGTGCATTTTGTGCATTATTCACTTGATGTGCATTTGTATATTTAGCTCATCAGCACAGTAAGAATCAAAAAAATTTAACCGTAAATATCAACTTATTTGTTATCATAGGTGTACCATTTTTATTTATTTTTTTTGCAAATGTTGCAGCAATATTTTGTATTTTGGCTTATAAGAAGGGATTAAAAGCATACATTATTTTATACTCATGGTAAAATTTACAGGCTTCTCTTGCTGTTTATAAAGTCTTTCTTGAAATTGTTTATTTTCACTAGTTTAACAGTATGACCTGGTTTGTTTATCCACTGTAAAGACTGCAGTATAATTTTATTTTATTGCTTTTATGTGTAGTTGTTTTTAAGGACATGATTTGGATTTTTCAAACTATTAATTTATCTGTCTTTGTGGGAAGTTATTGAATATCTCCAAACAACGACTCTCCACATTGGAAGGTTCATTCTGTGTTGAATGGATCTAGAGTTAAACATTTTGCTCCGCAGAAAGAATCGTTGCATTTTCTTCAGGACAAACTTTTATAATAGAAAAACTCACAAAGGGTAAAAGTTCTCAGTCTGGTAGAATGGGAACATCTGGTGATAGTGGAAAATCCCAGGGAGGTTCAACAATCTAATTTTAATAGTCCTTATCTTCTAAACCAGGGATCCAAGATTTTTTGTTTTGTTTTTTAAAAACTGATGCCAATGGGCAATGCTGAGTTGATCACAAAATACACTCCCACTCAGTTTGACTTGCCCAAAACTATGCAGTTGCACTACGAACCTGTGGAAACTGTCTCATATGTGCTTGGCTCTGGAAAGGACTTTCACTGCCAGACACTTCTCCAAATGTCTTGTTGTTGATACGATTTGGGAGAAGTAGGTGGGCGAGGAGGTCTATTGTTTCTGTGTCAGACTGTGCACAGCACCCTGGTGTGCATTCTCTCCTTTTTTTTTCCCTCCTGCAGTAGCAAACTTAACAAAGGACCCAGAAGGTAGTCTGTCAGTTGCAGAGTAATCAAATGTCTGCTTAAGGTCCAGACCCATTTAGGAATCTTGGCTTGAGAAATGTTATCATGCTGAATGCTTAAAAGAAAAAATTTCACATGAAAACATAAATGTCTTAGGAGTTAACTGTCTATGGAGTTATTTCATGGTATTGCAGAATGGATGAGTGAGCTGGTATTAACCACACTCTGGGATTGAAAGTTCAATACAGCTGTGTGACGTTAACCAGTGACTCAAGTTTAGTTTCCACTTTGGTTGTGGCGTTGGTTTAACAGTGCAATTTTTATCTCCTGCTTTTAGCACTGAGATTACAGCAGGGGTGCCCAAAGTCGGTCCTTGAAGGCTGGAATCCTGCATGTTTTAGTTCTGTTCCTGGTGGTAGTAACAACCTTTTCAGCATGTCAGTGTTCTTCTTAGGCCTTCTAATGAGTCAACATTTGATCCAGGTGTTTTAAACCAGGGAGAGAACTAAACGTGCTGGATGCTGGCCCTCCAGGACCGACTTTGGGCACCCCCGAATTACAGCCACTGACATTTTCCCCTTCAGTATTTAAAAAGTCGACCCCTTAATTCTTGCCATGCAGGGTAATAGTTATTAGGTTCAAAAAAGAAACTGGAGAACCTCAGTGCCGTTGGAGTAATTTCAGATTTAAGGTTGCACAATAGCCCATCAGTATGTGCAACGGGCTGTTTGGAATACAATAATTGTTTGCTAATGTATTCATAAATTTCCTTAACTTGCATTCTCACGGCAGCAGGAACAGATGACATTGCCCAAAATGTGAAAGGTTACCGAGTGATGGACACACAGATGAGAAATGAAGGAAAGAAGAAATCTCATGGTTATTTCAATATTTGTAGATAGTGTTGCCATTGTAAGATTATTTTTAAATATTGGGCAGCTCTACTTTGTGCATAGTGGATGCTGATTTATTGTGCAGTTTGAGATGGGCTGAATAAATGAAAATATTTTTTTTTGGTTTCAAGTTTTGGTTTCAAGTTACTATCCAGCTAGAGCATATTTGAGATTCCTACCAGTTTTTCAAGCAGATGATTTAATAATTGACTTCTGACCTGAATAACTGTATAATCTGACAAAGATATCACTGTTCTCTGCAACTTACCTCAGTCTGTTCCTTCCATAAAATGGCCTTGGATCTTATTCCACAATTGCATTTGCCCAGGGTTCATAAGTTATTGTATCCACATTATGTTGAAATGTCAGTCTTTGTAATGGCTCTTTCTTTTTTTCTTACCCAGTTTTCACACTTTGAGTCTGAAACATTTTATTTTTGTGTTTTGTAGGGCAGAGCCTAGGCTACGGATTTGTCAATTATGTGGATCCTAAAGATGCAGAAAAGGCCATCAATACCTTAAACGGCTTGAGACTTCAGACTAAAACCATCAAGGTAAGTTATCAAGGTATGAAAGAAATCCTCCAGTATGTGTTGCTCATATCTACATCTGCTGAGTTGAGCTGAGGCATTATAATGCTGGAGCAATGTGGGGCAGTAAGGGCGCCTATTGTTAATCTGGGCACAGACGGCTTTGCTTGGGCCTCAAGTAGAGCAGAACTGTTTCTATGGTTGCATGTTAACTAGCTCTGCTGTATGCCTTTACAGGGAGGCAGCTGCCATTAGCATTCATGATACAACATGACACTTGACTTGCTTGTGGGGGGAAAACTCATTTGCTCCATGTAGTTCTGTTGGAATGTGGACATTAGAGTTAGCTTATTCTTTTGTACTTTATATTTTACACTTTTTTTTTTCTGAAGTAAATCTTTTAAGCGACTTTCGCTTGAAGAACCTGTAAGTTGTGTGTTTTTTGGGGGGGGTTTTTTTGTTCAGCGTTACAAAATTGGTATTGATGTGGCATATTCTAAACCATATTGCTTTGTTTTTACAAGCAGAGCAGACACATTTTTTCATGTCTGTGCCTAAGTTAATCTCCCAGCTTGTGCCCCTGAAAGTAGGACATAACGTTTCTTTGTGTCTCACATCTAAAGTTCTCTTGCGGCACCGTCAGATGTGCAAATAAACCGTAGTCTGCTCAAAGAGTACCCTTTCTGTGCATTTGCATCAAATAAAGTGTGAAGGCGAGGCTGATGGAGGCAGAGGTGAGAGGACAGCTTATTCTGGATCTGGTCATGAAGCTGCAGCTTTTACACTTTTTGCATTCTTGTCAGTGCAGATTTTGTGCTCATCAAATAGTTTGACTCTGTTCTCCTACTGTAAAAGGAGGCATTTTACACTATTCCTGCATTAAAATGGAATGCAGAATAGCTGCACCACTCTGATAATCAAATCTGTCCTGTCTAACATTCCTAAAATGTAAAATAAACAGCAGCATTTGAACTGGATACATTCCTTGGCTCTCATTGGTTAAACGTCTACTTGCCTGAAAAATGAGCTGGAGAACTGAAGAAAAATGAATCGGACTACTGAGGGGTATAATGACATATTGATTGGCGAGGCATTTTAGCTTTTCTTGTCAGCTTATAGATAAATGTGCCTGTAAGGAATTATTTTATCTAATTGATTGCTACTGGCAATTCAGATGAGTCCTTACTTTTGAAAGGAATGGATGATGTTGGCCATAAAGAGCTGCCACATTAAAATGTAATTTTAAAAGCTGTCCAGTTGGGCTTGGTGCTGCCATTATTGCTTTTAGATCTTGAAAGTGTATTTTATTTTTTACAGTGATGTTAAATGCTGTTAATTTAACAAAGATCAGATTGATTTGATCATTGCTCAGATTAAGTGCTCAAAATTTTTACTCTTAATTCAAAGGTTAATTTTAAGTGATTCCCCAAGCAGTTGAACTGATGACTATATTGTTTATATTTCTTTCTAAACAAAGAACACTTAAAATGCTAGTATTCAAAATTACAGGCGTTTTCAAAAATGAAGTCTAAAATGGTAAATGTCTTTGAATTTCTTTAAAGAATATTTTCTGACAGATGACACTTAAGTATCACCTTTGACAGGTAAAAATTACAGTAGTAGAAACATGAAATGCATGACCTTTTTGATACCTGACCAAGTTTGGTACCAAATAGCCAAAACTGCAATGGTTAAAGTGATCAGCACCCTCTGAAGTCTTTCTGTAGGCCTTGGCAACTTGAACGAAAGGCTAACAATGGCATCTGCAGCTTCTATTTCAACATCTGTGGCCTGGCAGCATTTGTTATTTATAGATCAGAAAAATATATATATATATTTTTAATTTCTCAATGATTGATCTAGCTGAAAAGCTTGTGATTCTAGTCTCCAACCAAATTCTCTTCATTTCTGATATTAGCCTATTGGTTGGACTTTCACTGCAATTGATCTTGAGAACTGAAATAGATTTTTGTGACAGAGATGGTAAACATGTCATGATTAATATGGGAATAAAAAAGAAAATGTAGAATGTTGCTGATCTGTAACTTATGTCACATTCACAATATTTAGTAGTTTTATAGCAATCGTGAATTAACCTAATATTGTGCAGTCTTGTTTATAGTTTAGCTATTTTTGTAGCTGTAATTTTTCTTCTCTTGTCAATTGATGGTGAAAAGTAGTTGATTAATGATATGATCATTATTAATTTTAATTCACCTTCCTGAAACTCTGCAGTGTAATGAAGGAATTTTAAATGAGACTTTGCTTTAAAACTGTATCTAATGGTTTTCAGTTGAGTTTTGCATCTGTTAAACTCTGTCATTGAGTTGAAAATGAGTTTAATAACAGGCTTAGTAGGCTAAAATATTTGAGATTATGAATCTAAATTGGTGTACAAGTTAAAGTTGTTTCTCTGCTTTTACTGATGGATAATATGATGTAGGTAAATGGTACCAAGTATTGTGGGCATTGAAGGTGTCCCCTTTTACAATCGAATATCAAAGGTGACTAGCAGCCTACTCAGTCGGTGGGCAGTTTATGAGTTAATCACCAGGTGCTGCTGTGATGTTTATCTTGTGGTGCTCATGTAAGCTTTCCTACTGCAGGTTTCTTATGCGCGCCCAAGCTCCGCTTCCATCAGAGATGCAAATTTGTACGTCAGCGGCTTACCAAAAACCATGACGCAGAAAGAACTTGAACAGCTCTTTTCTCAGTACGGACGAATTATTACCTCGCGTATCCTGGTGGACCAGGTGACTGGTGAGTAGAACGGGACTACCTCCCCCTGTGTTTTTTAACTTTCAAATTTTTTCCTTTCGGCTTCTCCCTTTGGGAATACTGAACAAAAAGAAACCGCCTGAGCTGAGAAATGCATCAGAGGTGCTGGTGTGAGACTCTTCCCCAAAATGCAATTTTCCACTAGAGCTGTTCATAAATATGCATAGACAGAATATGAAAGTGGTGGCTGTAAAGTAGCAGGAGTCGGTGCTTTAAATTTTCTTTCCACTTCAGTCTCTTCTCTTCACATTTGCCTTTAAATTTTTGGATTCCATTCTCCGAGGTCTACATGTGATGCCTGTATTTAGACTACTTATGATGTTTCTCAGACATCATTTAAAAGCAGAATCCTTAGAAAAGAAAACAAAATGGATCTGCTCATATTTTTTTTTTTTTTTGTTTTGTTTATTTACTCTCTCCCAGAAGATGGGTGCAGAATCATTTTGCATTTATATTGGGCAACTTTATTTTTCAAAGAAATTCCACATTCCAGGGCTGTTCATGTGTTCTCCTTTGCTGGTTGTACCATAAGTGAACTCAAACTTTTGAACTGCCTGTTCTTAAAATTTGAGAGCAGGCACTAATTCCTTTATATTAACACAAATTAAATTAGAAAGTTTATCTAAGATGCAAATTTAAGACAAAATTGTGATTAGACTTTTTCAGTGCCTGATTACACGTCACTCACTAGTCTCTTAAAGAGTCTAAAGAGTGGCTCTTTAGTCACTCACTACAGAGTGAATTAGTAAGTGACTAATTGAGTTTTTTTATGTAGATAAATCTGTTAATTTATAACACGAGGAATGTGAAAACTTAGTGAATGTCTTTAGAAAAACCTGCAGATGTTTCTAAAAGGTGTTTCTAAACAAATGAACAATTATTGCTACAATTTCATTATAGAGAAATAAAGGCTGAAATGATGATAAAAGCTGAAATCCCAAAAGTGACACAACAAAGCTGTGCAATGTGTTTTAGGGAAAAGTTAACAAAAGCATACCATTTTCACTTAAATACTGAAAGCAGAATCAAAGGTTGGCTTCTGGGATGATTTTGCAAATGTGGGAAGAAAATTGAGTCTACAGTGAACCCCAACTTATCCGTGTTAGGGTCTTGGAAAGATCTGTAAATTCCAACTTATTTACAGAAAATTCACTTAGTCATGAATTTTTAATTTATTTTTATTTTTTATCTCCATTTAAAATTGTGATGCAGTTTGGAAGGTGAAATACCAAGCTACAGTGAGGCTTGACAAGCTATTGGCTGGCCTTTGCAAAGCCACTAATCCAGTAGTGACATTCATTTTTCTTAGTACTGATTGACTTGAGCCTCAAAGTAAGTAGTTTTAACATTGGCTTCTGTAGTAGTGCTAAAATGGCTTCAACTATGTATTGATGAACATTAAGGTATAGTTATTTGGAAAATTAAAATAGGCATCTGTTGTTGGGGTGGATCTCAAGTATTTGTGGATTTCAGCTATTCACAGGAATGCAACCTGCAAATACTGGGAGTCCACTGTACATGAGCTAAGTAAATAATCTGACAATGGAACATAGACATTTTTATTTTTTAGTTATCAAAGCAACCGTGTAAAATTTGTAGTTTAAATGTTCTTGGCTTATGGGTCGTAGAAGTATCTGCTTAGCAGTAAAGCAAAATGCTCATGAATGAATTAAAGATGTAACAGAAATAAAAGGAACCCTAAAAGAAATCAATTTTGCATGTGTACACTGGCAGAAGTAACTGCAGTTTCAATAACATGGGGTTTGAGATGTATTACCTCTTTTCTTGTCAAAGGTTAGTTACATGAGTGTTCTGCTCTCCATAGGTGTTTCCAGGGGGGTCGGCTTCATCCGTTTTGACCGGCGAATTGAGGCTGAGGAGGCAATCAAGGGTCTGAACTGTCAGAAGCCACCTGGTGCAACCGAACCCATTACAGTCAAGTTTGCAAACAACCCGAGCCAGAAGACCAGTCAGGCGCTGCTGTCTCAGCTGTATCAGTCTCCCAATCGAAGGTACCCAGGACCCCTCGCACAGCAGGCACAACGTTTCAGGTAAAAGGGACACATCTAAACAGAAGCAAATCTGATCAGAGACAACCTCATTCAACCCCATGATTACATTCACCACCATATTTTTTTTTTCACCCTCATTTTTTATTTATTTATTTATTTTTTTCAAATATAGAAAATGATGAATCCTGGGTTGATGATTTAATTTCAGAACATTTTCAGCCCACTCACCATACTGATCTCTGAAGAGTTTCTTGTAACATGCTGCTAAAGCCCTTTTTAAAAGCTCTGTGTAAACTGAATGTCTCCTGTTGACTAAGCTGTGTAGGTTGATTATTGAAAAATAAATACAGTCAGCAGGTTATTAAAGGTCATAATAGTCATGGAATTCCCTTGAGTGGAACAACTAACTTTAATCGTATCATAACCATTTTTCATCTGTCATCATTTCAAAATGCATCATTTTCAGCAAAGCTTTCCACTTACTGAAATGTTTGTTCTGTTTTCCTCAAGGTTGGACAATTTGCTGAACATGGCCTATGGAGTCAAAAGGTAATCAGATTTTCTTTTGAAATTTGTTCTAATTGGTCTTCAGGGATCACTGACCTAATGGGAGGGCTTATTTTGTTACGTAGGTAGTTGATGCTTCACAAGGTTGACCTGATTCAATAAGGGATCACTGACAGAATGGATGAACAGATACTGAGTGTAATTTATTCACAGAATTCAGTAGGAGTGAATATTAATATTTAAAGATTGTGAGTTGGACTAAAAGGTTGATTTGTGGAGTGAGTAGAGAAGGTAGAGGCTCTAATGGGTACAATCAAGGGGACCCTGAATTGAAGTCTCTAAAAATGACCTACTGCCCAGTAAAACCAGCTGACTATCTTTTAGTACATCTGTAAACTCTGTTCAAAAGTTCTGAGTAAATTCTGTTGGTTATATATAAATAACCAAAAAATAAATTCACACAGATAAGGTGTCATTTGCTCATTAAAATCTTGACAGTAGCTTATAGACTGCAATGGATGTAAGGGTGTCTATTGTGTGAGTGGGTTGTTTTTAAAAACTGGTCTTAAAAGCTACAGTATTTGAAATGGGTATCTACAGGATACCAGTCGCATAAAGATGCGATTTCTTTTACTAAACTGCACACAGTAACTGCTTTTAATCATATTATTGAATTATTTTACTTTTATTTATTTTCCCCTCCAGGGGTTCTTTTGTGGGCTCTAGTGTCCCTTATTTGAAAATAGGCTGACAGAAGAGGGGGGAAGACAAGTGGTAAATGCTGTCGGGTCTGGGAATTGAACCCGCGACGGCCGCGTCGAGAACTCATGGCCTCCAAACGTGTGTCGCGCTATCCCCTACGCCACCACAGCACGCCCCAATCATATTATTGAATTATTTTACATTTGACATAAAATTTAATTGGTTGATAGCACTGCATGTGTTTTTTTATTACTATTTTATTATTACAAATTTAATAAATTCAAATAATTTTTTTTTCTCAAATGATGTGGTAAGTACTCCCCTCCTCACACAATTTTTACAGGAATTGGCCTCGTGCATAAGGTCCCTGTTGGCAAATTTTGAACAGTGCAATGGACGAAAAATGTGTGTCAAACGGTGCACATGGCTGTGATTCCTTCATACACCCAAATTTGCGAGAAATGGTGCAGCTGCCGTGTTGACCGCCCTGTTCCCACCCATAAATAGCTATGCAATACTCAGAAGGCTTCCACTGGACGATGAAACAATAGCTATTACAATACACCTGACCAATATCAATGGAAAATATGTCTGAATGGTTCACAGAATACACAGAGTGCATCTAATTATCTGGGTGCACTTTTTAGTTTTGCCACTGTGCCACAAAATAAAAGAAAATACAAACCAGCTTAATTGTGGATAAAAGGTAAAGTCATGCAAGTTGTTTTTTTTTTTTTGTTTTTTTCCCCTCCTTTTGCTAAAATGTCCAAAATACTGCCAATTATCTAGTCGCTGGTATGAAATGCTTAGTTAAATTATGCATTTTTGAGCCATATCGCCAAGCCCTTGCTCCCATTTCGTCTTCAAATAACCATGGCAACAGTTAAACAACCAACAAAAAGTTTAAGTTCAGTTTTAGTCAACTTTTAATATTTTTTGTGGAGAATGGATTAAGTTAATTGTTCCACTTGATGGTCCTACTATTGTTACAAAGATAAAATTTTTAAATCTTACCATTTAAAAAGAATAAATAAATAACCTGGAGTTCTGCCCTTCCTAATAACTTTCTGAAATTTGGAATTCACCTTTATCCGTTCATACTGTAAAGCTTTTAGTGTTTTTTTTTTATGGATGAATGTTTGCAAATCAAAAACCATTTACCTAACTAAAAGTTTTATTTAAAAAAAAAAAGGTTTTGTGGTATCAGATTTTCATTACATTATTGTTTAATATTTGCATGATTTCTCACATGTACTTCATCCTAAGATGCATATTCATTACAAATAAAAGGCATTCTGCGATTGGTTTGAAGTCACTGTGAGGTTGGTGTTTGTATGGATAAACGTCCATTAGAAACTACACAGTCGAAGTTTTCCCTCAAGTGCTCATTCAAACTCAAGCATGAAGAACTCTGACACAGGAAGATCGCATATCTGGATTACTGCGTTTACATCACAAAGACCTGCATTTTACAATCATCCCTGCTCTTGCACAAAATTGCATAGCGATATTTTGAGCTTCACTTTTTATACCTTGATCTATTATGGACAGCCCTGTTCTGTTTAAACTTGGTTGCATCAGACACCTTTCAGGATTTGTCAGAGTATTGGTGTTGCTTCCTCAAGTGTGATTGAAGTCCAGCTTTTTGAAAGCTCAAAGGCCCATCAGCAGCAACAATACACTTGTGATTTCATGTCTGCCTCGCTCCTCTGCGTACGTCTTCGTTGCCAAATCTATCTGTGGGTCCTTGATGCTGGGAGCACACCTGTCACAGTGGATGTTCCCAGAGAGGCCAACTGGAGCAGCTAATCCTGTGTGACACCTGCTGCAATAATTCATAGGCTTTCCAAGCACTCTGAATTTTGTTTCCCAAAACCCCAAAACCACACTTGCTAATAGCCAGAGCTTTTTTATGCCACTTTATTTTGATCTAAGGAAAAACTTAAACTGTAATGGGATATGGATTTTTAGTTATGCTGTGCTTTTGATTTCAAGGGTTTTTTTTATTTTTTTTTTTAGGAATCATAGCTTGAAAAGCAGCTGTTTTTCAACAAGTGCGGAAAGCTGTATTTTCTGGCTGACTTGTGAGATTAAGCATTGACTCATATGAGATTCAGCCTGAAGAGCCTTGAGCAAAAAGGTCAGTTTGAGGGCGTTGCAGTGTTGAGTAAAAAAATCCAATGAAAAGTTTAAAAAAATAAAAATCATAAAAATTAATTGAAATTCAAAGACCAAATGCAACTTGTTTTGTTGTTGCTTCTAAGGTCATATTTCTTTAATATATTCTGGCAAAAAAAAAAAAAAAAGGCTCGTCTTTGGCTATCAAATTGCACATCTTGTTACTTGTCCATGAAAATAATTCCACCTCAAGCATGAATTGTAGCTTTCTATGGAGATAGATGTACTTATGAAATTTTATGTACAGATAAAATTATGTAAAGATTAAAATTGGCAGCTGATGTTGCAGTACCACTAGTCTTATGGCGACAAGTTGTGAAGAGATTGCAAGGAGTTCCTGACCATAGGTTCTGAAAGTGAGGATACTCCAGTGACCTTCTCTGTGCCCCTAATTGTCCTCTGCATGGCCGTTTGAGCTTTATTTTTGCAGATGGAGTTGCAAAGCTGATTCATAGTAAGAGTTAAAAAAGTAATGAAAATCTTCATTTAGCTTTTTGCCTCTGAAGGATGAAGCATCATAATTTGTAAGGACATTTAATTCTCACACCATTAGTTTATGTTAAAGGTCAAACTCCATGGTATGTCTAATTTCATTTGTGTGGAGGGCTTGGTTGAATTTATTTATTTTTTTTGGTAGAATATGCTGGCATATTATGCTTATTGATGATGATTACTGACATGGTTTTTGTGGAACACTTTCATCTTAAGGACTTGGTTCAGCAACAACCACTGTTGGTGGGGAACTGCATTTGTAGTTAATGTAGAGGCTAGTTAATGGATATCCAGTAACCTCTTATAGTCTGGCTGTTTGAAAAATGCAAAATGATTCCAGCCTCACTAAACATGTCCATCATATCAACAAAGAATCACTGTTGAATGCTTACTTGGAATAGAGATCCCTACAGAGCTGATCCCTAAAATCAGACCTCCTGATCCATTACAATTCATGTTCTATACTTAAGGTCCACAATTTTAACTGTCTGGATCCTCTTAAAAGGTAACATGTTGGTTTTTATAACTAAAGGGTTTTTACAGGTAAAGGAAAAGTGTAGGATAAGATTCCAACAGAACCTTAATGTTCTCTTAGTTTTGTAAGATTTCCATTTTATCACTCGCAATCAAATGCACTGTCTCCTATGGCAAAGTAAGGTTTTGAATATATTTTTTTTCTTCATTGCAATGAATGGTAAAAGCCTGTAACTCAGGATGAAGGATGGATGGGGCTGAACCCTGTAGACAATTGTCAGATTTGATTAAAAACTGATCTTTGTTTAAACAGGCTGTTCTGTTCTCATTCTGGTTTTGCCTTGAACCATGTTTGGGATTTTTCTTTTTTGTTGTTTTTTTTTCAGCCGGTTCTCCCCCATGGCCATTGACGGGGTGACCAGTCTGGCTGGCATCAACATCCCGGGGCACGCGGGGACCGGCTGGTGCATCTTCGTCTACAACTTGGCTCCAGACGCGGACGAAAGCATCCTGTGGCAGATGTTCGGGCCTTTCGGCGCCGTTACAAACGTCAAGGTCATCCGCGACTTCAACACAAACAAGTGCAAAGGATTTGGTTTTGTCACCATGACTAATTACGACGAGGCGGCCGTGGCCATTGCCAGCTTGAACGGATACCGCCTTGGGGACAGAGTTCTGCAAGTCTCATTTAAAACCAACAAAACACACAAAGCCTAAAAAAACCCACTGAGATTGTTTCTAGAAAACTCACCAAGGAAAAAGAAAATGGAAGCATATTGACCGTAACTTTCTACATTAGTAAAACATCTTTGTAATCCATATTTAGAGTCCAACAATGTTTTTGTTTTTCCTCATTGCGACACTTTGAATATTTTAATTAGTTTAAAGCATAAAAAACCCCCAGCAGGATTTAAAACCTGACATTGAATCTCGCTGTCTTCACAGATGGATCACCTATAAGATTACTACAGTTTCCTTGATTTTTCTTGCACATTACTTTTGATACCGTTAGTCTCGTAAGGTTATGTGTTGTGATTTTTCTTTGTGTCCTGATTTGCCATTGGTGCGTTACGCTTTGAGTGGTTAGCAAGTACTTATTTTGAGCCGTTTCTGTTAGTTTATTGTACTGAGTTGGTAATTGGTTGGCTGCATAATGTTGCTTCTTGTAAACCTAACGGATAAAAAGACAAAAAAAATTCTTAAAGCAGTACCTTGCCAAAGAGCTAAGAACCTCTTTGATGTGGGTTTAAAAAAAAAAGCATCTATTTTTATAAAAGAAAAATTTGGAGAAACTTTTTACTGGACCTGGAACAAAATATTTTGACTTGGATACTTTGAGAAATATCTTCATATGACACCTTGTGAGCTTTTGAACTTTAAATGGAAAGTTTGCAGTGGTTGATGTTTCTGGAGAGATTTATGATGTAAAAGATACCTTTTGAGATCTTTGTATTACCTTTAGATTACAGAATCGGCACCAGTGCTGGTTTCATTTGTAAATCATCTTGTGGGTCCTCCTTCATCCCAGTCGTCTGCTCGACTACAAACTCTCTTTTCTGATTTTTAGATTTGGAAACTGACAAAAATAAAGATAAAGATTTATTTGCTTCAAAAAAGTGCATGCAAAATTACAGTAAGGAGAGACCTTAAAAGGCTCTGGGGGATTAAAATCAGTTCTTCCTCTAAGATTTCCTTCAGATGGAGCTCATGGTGTTTTTGTGGTGTACCTACGGTATCATTAGACGGATTTTTGTCTTAATATCGACCATTAGGGGTTTTTACATACTTTGTATGAAAGATTGTGGATAAGCTGATGATGGCAGCCGCATTTAAAAAGAAAGTCAGAAGAATCAAACGGATAACTTCTGAGCTTTGAGCTTTGTAAATAAGTCTTTTTCTTTGTTTTATGTTGTAT
The DNA here is from genome assembly GCF_019740435.1 of Gambusia affinis. Lineage (NCBI taxonomy): Eukaryota > Metazoa > Chordata > Actinopteri > Cyprinodontiformes > Poeciliidae > Gambusia > Gambusia affinis. Next base: position 14,052,142 of record NC_057885.1, on the reverse strand, counting down.
TAAGCAGACCTTTTTTTAGTTCTAGGTTAGACTTTATTGGAAAGTGTGATTATACCTTTTTTTTTTTTTTTCCCAGAGTATGTAAGATATTGTTTTTGAAGCCTTTAATTTCCCTGAGGTTAAACGATTTTATTTGTCGTCCGATGGACTAGCATTTCAGTGCATCAAATATGTTGGTTGTTTGGTCTGTAGATAGTCTTGCTTTGTTGAAAAAAAGTATTAAAGTATAGACATTTTTTGTTTTTTTTTAATATATATAAACATTATAGATATATATTTATGTGGTAAAGAATGGATATAAACCACAGTTTGGAAATACTTTGATTTCTTTCATACTCATATATATGTAATGCATATAACCTGTCTTTAAAATCGTAAAAAGGTGTATATTGCTTTATAGTGTTTGGGGAAGGACAGTGAAGCAGTTGCATTAACATCGACAAAAACCATTAAAAAAAAGAAATTGGCTGCTAAATTTCCTTAAACAAGATCATCATGACCAAACGTCTAGCTGCACTGATTACTGCACCTGCATCCTGGTTGGTGTTTCAGCCAGTTACTAGTCATGCTTCCCCTCTCAAACGAGCAGTGTGCTATGCATTATAGAGTTCTTTGCAACTGCTTTTTTCTTTTTTTTTTTTTCTTTTTTTTTTCTTTATCTATTTCCTCCTTTTGTTGTTATTGTAAAAGTTAAACTTTAAGTCAAGATGAGTTGTGATACTTGCTGCTGTGGGGGGAGACGGGGAGCACATTTTTCACGCCCGACTTACCGCTGTTAATCTTTTTCATTTCAAAACCTTTTAATGATGGTTTGGTCTTTGCAAATTTTGCTGATGGTCCGGCGTGAAAAACCGCTCCCTCCAACCCTGTCTATCTCACTACTTAATGGGATTATTTATTTGAAGTTGTATAGTCGAACTTGGTTTACAGCATTTTTGGAGCAGAATATCTTTTGACTATTTAAGAGGATGTACATGTTCTTTACTTTGTGTTTGGATACTTTGGATTTTTTCAATGTTCAGTACATCAATAAATAAGTTTGAAGGGCACAACATTGCTTGAGATTATTTCTTTTGCATCCAAAAATAACATTTTATTCTTTAGATTGCAATTGGTGATTTCCATTCCACTTGATGCCTACAATAAATCCAGGATTCTTATAAAGTTTCTGTTTGGAAATTTTAAGCATTAAGCAGCTGTTTAGGTCGGTCACTGACCGTGACGGCATTGGCCATTGATGGACTGATGCTCCTGGAGTTGAAAATGGGATACAGTCTATCGGTGGCGAGTTATTCAACCTCCATATGTTGCATAAAGATTTAGTTCATTTCTCCAAATTATGAACTTCATGGTTTCTCAGGTGAATACTGCAGACTTTGTAAAAACAGTAGTGGGAATAACGAGTAAGTCAGAAGACCTGTAAATTCCTGTAGGATACGCCTGTCGAGCAGTACCTGTTCAGAATGTTTGAAATGTTCTCACAACCTAACCTTCAACAACACTTTAAGCAGAGAAGGATTCCTTTCCTTCTTTCAGCATTTTTTTTTTGTCTTGTTTTTGTGCAAGCTTTACACTTAAGGTCTCTTTACAGTCTGCAACTTTATAGAGAACTCCAGTACTTTTACAACTGTGGAAAACAGTAGTAGTTTTACATGAAATTGCTGGAACCCTGTTTTTGACATCTCTTCACTGTAGAAACTGATTTGTGTCTTCCAGCTAGATAGACTTGGGCTTTGGTATCTTTGGAGTTATTAAACATGTTAAAAAGTTTCCCTTCTTCAGAGTGGCAGTTTGCGTCTTCTTCCAGACATGGGCAAGGTGGTGATGAATCTTTCAAACCTTTCAGTGCCTAAAAGTTATTTGAACTGATTTTGTAGTTTGGAAATGTCTCCAAAATCTGCAGTTTTTCTTAGTTAATTTCCGCTGCTCGTTTGGTTAGCCCAGTGATTGCTGCTGAACAACTTTTCCATCTCTAGCCCTTTTCCATAAACTCATATCCAAAGTTTAGCTGATCAATCACACGAGACATTATGGTGGTTGTAATTGCTGGTCTGCAGGTGATGGGACAGTGCATACCCTATTCCTAAGCAAACATTACAGATAATTGGACCTCAGTCCAGGTTCCAATGAAAAGAACTGCAGAAAGGTAGAAGGTAGAAGCCTTGGAAAAAATCAATACTCTACATTTCATTAAAGTGCTCACTTGTAGTTTATGGTTGCTGAAGATGAAATAGATTTTAAGGCGAGCTTCCCTACTCACGCCAGGAACAGTTTTACT